>NW_007277590.1:0-771 GCF_000164805.1 Carlito syrichta | reverse complement strand
GGAGATTATCATTTCTAAGCAAGCACATCAAGGGCAGTCAGCTCTTTATCGTCAATTCATATGGCACAGCAACAGTGTTCCCTAAAACACAAAGATTTGAAAAGGTGAAACATCTTAGAATTCACCAAGTGAATTCCCCAAGTACTGCATACTTACTCTACTGTAGAGTTCCCGTTTTACACCGGGTGGCACCATTTAGTTGCACCTTCCAATACGTGGCCTATTGAAGTACTCTTAGGTCAAACAAATGCAATGTGCATACCATAACTGAAAATGGGAAACTTTGAGCCTCATGTTTTGCAGCATGCACCAAGTTGGAATAACATCGACAGCCAATAAACAGTGCAGCACACATTTGAGAACCTGTTTCCCAAGGAAGATACACATTCCCCAAAGCAAAACAGAGGCCGTCTGCACTAGTTCCGCAAGGCACACGGCACTGTAATTGCGTCTCGTAGTATAGAGAAACGGCAACGAAAATGAATTTTTGTGTTCACAGAGAAAGCAAATAACCCTCCTCTACAAGGAAGTGTGTAGCACTCATTTGACTCAGTGTGGCACAATTTGGGAGCTCTTTCTGAAAAGTGAAGTATTGACATATCACTGTCCTGGCTACATCATCCTGTACCTTGAGAATCATTGATAACACCATACACCAAACAAGAATACAACGACTTGAAAATAAATAACAATGCAGCTAACGTTGAATACGGCATTTCCCAACCAGATACACACTTCCAACAAGCAAGCGAAGCCTGTCAGCTCTTAACC
>NW_007277589.1:0-786 GCF_000164805.1 Carlito syrichta | reverse complement strand
CACTTCCAACAAGCAAGGGAAGCCTCTCAGCTCTTAACCGTAATGCCAAGGAACAACCAATTGCTTTTCATAGAAGATGGACATGCGAATCAAAAACCTTCAGAATTCAACAGGTGAACAAATAATGTTTGGATAAAGTGACATTGAATCGGTCATTTCACCCAGAGTGGAACCATGGAGTTGCACTTTCTAAACAAGAAACATTGTAAGACAGCTCACCTAGGCATATGCAGTCACAGTAGTAAAATATACATTAAAGAGAAACAGGGAGAATCAGGTATTACAGAAAAAACAAAGCCAGTGTAATACTTAGTACCCTATTCTATTCAGTGCACTTTAGAAGAATGTCTCCGCTGGAAGACGCTTGTTTGCTGGAAACAAAACAGAGGCATTCACGCCTTGCCGGCAAAGGAAGGTGCAGAGTCACTTTACTCGCAATTAGTCACCAGTGTAAAAAGAGAAACCTTTTCACCATGCACTGGTGAATGAAGCATGTCTTGCAACCAATGGCTGTGGATGCTGTTTCAGTCAGTTCGGCACTTGAAGTTGCACTCTCTTCGCCAAAAGCTCCGTGACTGGGACAGCGTATGTACAGGGAAACTCTAAAAATCAGGGATGACAGTATGCACAAAGCTAGCTTACTACAGATGGCAAATGAATAGCATGGCACTGCACCATGGAATACCCTGTTCGAGGAAGACCCACATTCACCACAACTCTAACATCGGCTCTCCGTGCTTATTCATCAAGGAAAACTGCACAGCACTGGTGTTCCTTACTAGGTGG
>NW_007277588.1:0-993 GCF_000164805.1 Carlito syrichta | reverse complement strand
GAGCAACTTAGCGCGACATCATCTCTACAATAAATAAAAAATTAACACTTGCCTGTAGTTCCAGCTACCTGGAAGGCTGATGCTGAAGGATCAACGGAGACTTTTTTTTTTTTAGAAAGAGATGGTGAAAAGTATGTTGAGTTGGATAGAAAAAACATTTAAATTTGATTGTGTAGTTTATTCATCTGGATAAAAGAAGCAAATGCAAGTTACATTTTTAGAAGCTGTTTTTCTGAAGAACAATTGGACCTAATTCTCTCTGGTCAAACTTACACACATTTGGAAGAAATCAGCCCCATTGAAATGGAAGGCTCTAGCTGAAGCAATGTGGTGAATGAACACTGTGACTGCCTTTGGGCTTAAAAGCTCTCAATGACATTTTGCAAATATTTTGTCTATAAATATGCTGCTTACAAAATCCAAGGCTTGATCACCCTATTGGGTCATCTGGTGAGAGGATGGAGTACTTGATTTGGTGTTCCTTGTTAATATGCCTTTCTGTTTTTATTTTGGGTTTAATTACCTTTTTCTCCTAGCTGACTAGATGTCTTATTTTACATACTCATTTTAAAGCCCTCCCTCTCCCAAGTCAGCCTATTTCTTTGATATCTTCCTCATCAGCTGCAAGAGGATGACAGACAAGATGGACTCTTCCTACTGTCAGACACTGACAGAGCAGAGAAATGTAGACAGATGGATAACAGATAGGAGGGGTCTAAGTACTCTACAACTTATTGAAGCAAATGGAGGAGAGTTGGGTGGCAAATTACCTATACTGTCCACAAACCAGCAGGCAGCTTTGTTTGCCAGCTATCCAAATAGTTTCTGGGTAATTTGGCACATTTCTACTTTGTTGTGCTATGTCTAAACGTATGACTTTGAGTTCTGAAAATTTCCTGTTGTAAAAGATCTGCCCAATAATAAGCGATATTTGGAGTGTGATATTCAGAGAAATACACATACCTTCATTTGCTAGCCCCTCAAAAGAAGATT
>NW_007277587.1:0-760 GCF_000164805.1 Carlito syrichta | reverse complement strand
CAGTGAGGGAGAATTAAATCTTTTCCCAGATATCCCAATCCTTAAGAACTATGCAGCCACAAAACCATCCTCTACATGAAACACTCAGGAAAGTCCTAAACACAGAGAAAAGGAAAAAAGACCATCGTTCTTCACAAGAGTACAGGGAAAAGAATTAAATATACCCGACCCACCCCCAAAAGCAAAAGGAAGACAAAAAAAAAAAAAAGAAAAAACCAAGTGGAAGAACAATAACTCAATAAGAACTCAATGATAGGGATGAACTCTCACATTTCAATAATTAGTCTGAATGTGATTGGACTAAACGCACCACTGAAAAGACATAGAATGACAAAATGGATAAAATATCACCAGGCAACAATATACTGCCTTCAAGAGACCCATCTCACTAGAAAGGACATACACAGACTCAAAGTAAGAGGATGGGAAACAAATTTTCAGGCGAATGGAACACAAAAGAAAGGAGGAGTCGCGATCCTAATTTCAGACAAAATACCATTTAAGCTATCAAAAATTTAAAAAGATACAGAGGGCCACTACATAATGATAAAAGGTTCACTCCATCAACAAGAAATATCTATCCTAAACATATATGCACCCAACATAGGCGCACCAACATTCATAAAGCAACTTCTAGGAAAACTAAAGAAAGACATTGATTCTAACACCATAATAACTGGGGACTTTAATACACCACTCACAACCTTAGACAGATCATCAGGACAAAAAATCAGCAAGGAGATCCGGAACCTCAATGAGA
>NW_007277586.1:0-994 GCF_000164805.1 Carlito syrichta | reverse complement strand
CGTAAATCATTTAATTACAAAATTTTCTTTATTGAAGATGCAATATCTCTTCAAAACTCTAAGTTGAGGAGACCTTTATCAGTTATACTGACAGCAGTGCAGTCTTTAGAAATACATAATTCATCTTATAGTAATCCCCCTTCTTGACAGATTTGTCATGGTTTGTCAGAGTTAAAGTGCAAGACATCTAATAACATGAAAAGATAATGCAGTATATATGCAGTGAGTGAATTCAACCTTTTCTCAAATATCTATGATTTTTAAAACCCCACAAAATCTTCATGATAATAGTTGTTGCATAAATTACACATTATTTCTGTGTTTTTAACTTACAATATTCTACAAACCTCAAAAATATAATTCACAACTTTTGGGAAGCTTATTTTAGCGTTTTACCTGACACATACGCTCAAAACTATTCTTGCAAACATTTTTTACAATATAGTGCGATATTTAACATATATGTGAAAATAAAAGTCTCCAGAAAGTAATCCCTTGATTGGTCCAAAAATTATTTTACCAGATAAATTCTTTGATCTGTGTGAAATAGTATGGTCCTTTAGATGAACTGTAGACTGAAACTTCTTATAATTACAACGATATGTCCACAGTTACACGGCAAAGTGCTTCTTTATGAAAATTCAGAAAACAGACATGAGGAAAATATATTTTAGAGTCTCAAAGAACTGCAGCTGTTATTTTTCAGACTAGGTAATGAGTGAATTTTTTGTGTATGTGTTTGTTTTTTTAAAAAATTATAAGAACAAGTAAATATTACTAGCTCTACCAGATTAGTCTAGGAAGAAGAAAATTTACACATGATAAAATACAAAAGAACGGAAGAAAGCTCAACCTATGATGCAGAATAAACCGATCACAGGATATCAGTATGTCACCGATTTTGCGCATTTAAAATATGGATAGGCTATAAGGAAGAGTTCTTTCCAGGATTGTGACTAGTCTTCTATCTCACTGTAATGAAAATGATGAGAAT
>NW_007277585.1:0-807 GCF_000164805.1 Carlito syrichta | reverse complement strand
TAACAAATACACTGCTATAAACATGTATATATAGGTTTTGAAATCAACATGTGTCTCATTTCTTAGGAATAAATGTCCAGGAATGAGATTTCTGGGTTATAGTTTTATGTTTAATTTTTAAAGAAACAATCAAACTATGTTCCAAAGTGACTATGACATTTCACATTACTACTAACATTGTGAGGGCTCCTCTTTTCCCACATCCACAATAGTGTTTGGTGTTGTCATTTTTATGTTAGCCATTCTAATAAATTGGTAGTCATTCTTAATGTGGATTTAACTTGAATTTCTCTCTTTCTTAAAAATGCAGAACTTCTTTCTATGTGTTTGTCATCTTTATATCTTCTTTAGTATTATGGAACTTACAGTATTCTTCTAAAAATACTTTATGTAAATACTGTGTTCTTGCCATTATGAAATTGACCTTTTCACAGTGGAAAGGGCTGCTGCACAAGTGAGTTAAATGCTGGAAGCCAAGCAAACATGAGGTAATACTAGGTAATAATAGGAATTAAATTCAGCTGACTTAGGAGGATACATGACCTAGGTTAGTGAGGGTCCTTTACTCTTCTCACTCCAGTAGGACTGAAATTTGATTTTACTGTAATGTTTAAGGTTTCCCTTACCATATCCTGTAATAGTTATTTGAATACATGTACTTTATACTCCACTAGACTGAATTTTTTTTAAAAGTCTGTGTCTGATTTATCATTTAATTCTCACAGACTTTGGCACACTGGAGAAACTTTTAAAACTTTATAGAATAAATAAATAAAACCATTTTCTGCTATGGGCAAGAAAAGAAAG
>NW_007277584.1:0-774 GCF_000164805.1 Carlito syrichta | reverse complement strand
AGATATCTGACTTAACTATCTAGCGACCTAGCTAGCCAGGTGTCTAGGCAGCAGACTTAACTAGGTGACTTATACAGCTAGCTAGCTGGCTAGCAGGCTGACCAGCTGTCTTAACTAGCTAGGTACTTTTGTAGCCTGCTGACTTGCCAGCTGATTTAACTACCCAGCTCCTTAGCTAACCAGAAAGCTAGTGAGCTGACTTAACTAGGTTACTTAACTAGATAGCCAAATAGCTAGCCAGGTGACTTAACTAGCTAGCTTCCAAGCTAGACAACTGGCTAACCAGCTGACTTAAATCGCTGACTTAACTAGATAGCAAGCTGACCTAACTAGCTTACTTAACCAGGTAGGTACTTAGCTAGAAACCTGAATAAACTAGCTGTCTTAACAATCTAGCTACCTAGCTAGCTATCAAGCTATCCAGCAGCCATAACTATCTGACTTAACTAGCTACCCAGCTGACATAACTAGCTGACTTATATAGCTAGTTTCCTAGACAACCAGCTGACTTAACTAGCTGAATTAACCAGCTAGCCAGCTGCCTAGCCAACTGATTTAAATAGCTCACTACCTAGCTAGCCAGTTGGCTAGCCAACTGACTTAACGAGCTGACTTAACTAGCTAGCTACCTAGCTAGCCAGTTGATTTAATAGTTAACTAACTAGCTACCTAGCTAGTTGGCTGACTTAAATTGTATGCTAACCAGATAACTAGCTATCTAACATGCTGACTTAAATAGTTAGCTGCCTATCTAGCTAGCTGATTTAATCAGCT
>NW_007277583.1:0-304 GCF_000164805.1 Carlito syrichta | reverse complement strand
GGTAAGCCAACTGAATTAACCAGCTGACTTAACTAGCTATCCCGCTTGCTAGCCAACTGAATTAACTAGCTTACTACATAGCTAGCCATCTGGTCAACCATCAAACTTAGCTAGTTGCCTTAACCTGCTAGTGAGCTTGCTAACCAGCTACCTCCACTAGATGACTTAACTAGTGAGCAAGCTGGCTACCCAGCTGACTTAGCAAAGTATCTACCTAGCTAGCTAGCTGGCTAGACAGCTAAATTAACTAGCTTAATTATTTATCTAGCCAGCTGGCTAGCCAACTGAGTTAACAATCTCGCTG
>NW_007277582.1:0-743 GCF_000164805.1 Carlito syrichta | reverse complement strand
CAGGTTGCAGCGAAATTCATGATTTTGTTCTTTTTTATGGCTGCGTAGTATTCCATCGTGTATATGTACCACATTTTTTTAATCCAGTCCTCTTTTGATGGGCAGCACGGTTGTTTCCAGGTTCTTGCTATTGTGAACAATGCTGCGATAAACATACGTGTGCAGGTATCTTTTTTATAGAGTGATTTGTGTTCTTCAGGGTATATTCCCAGTAGGGGGATTGCAGGGTCATATGGAAGGTCAATTTTTAGAGCTTTTAGGAATCGCCACACTGCTTTCCACAGAGGTTGCACTAGTTTACACTCCCACCAACAGTGTAGAAGTGTTCCCTTTTCACCACACCCTCTCCAGCAGCTGTTATTTTTTGAGTTGTTGATAATTGCCATTCTGACTGGAGTTAGGTGGTATCTCAGTGTGGTTTTGATTTGCATCTCCCTGATGATTAGTGAGGTTGAGCATTTCTTCATGTGTTTGTTGGCTGCTCGAATGTCTTCTTTTGTGAAGTGTCTGTTCATGTCTTTTGCCCATTTTATAATGGGGTTGTTTGTTTTCTTCTTTTCAGTACGCTTCAGTTCCTTGTAGATCCAGGATGTTAAGCCTTTGTCAGACCTAGAGTTGGTAAAGACTTTTTCCCAGTCTGTAGGCTGTCTCCCTGCTCTCTTGATGGTTTCTTTGGCTTTGCAGAAGCTTGTCAGTTTAATAAGGTCCCATTTGTCTATCTTCTCTCTTAAGTCCTATGGGTT
>NW_007277581.1:0-809 GCF_000164805.1 Carlito syrichta | reverse complement strand
CTTGAACACATAATGTTGAATGCAGGTGCGTTTCTCTAAGAAAGAGTTCCATGACTGTCCTCAGGATCTCAAACTGCTCTTTAGTTTCCTTGTTGAGATGGTCATTACCTGCAACAACAAACTGACTTTAAAAAGCAGCAATTTAGTACATCTTTGATTTGCTGAAAATGACCTTGTCATACAGCTGTGGCTTAAAAATTATACTTATCTATATTTATTCTACACCACACTTTTGTTCCAGAATTTATTTTAAAAACCAAAACAAGCCAGGCTCAGTGGCTCAGCCTGTAATCCTGCGCCTTTGGGAGACTGAGGTGGGTGAATTGCCTGAGCCCACAGTTTCGAGACCCGCCTGGGCAGCGAGACCTCATCTCTACAATAAATAAAAAAATCAGCCAGGCGTGGTAGCACATGCCTGTGATTCCGGCTACTTGGAAGGCTGAGGCAGAAGGATCGCCGGAGCCCAGCAGGTAGAGGCTGCGGTGGCCGGGAGCGGCCACTGCACTCCAGGCTGGGTGACCGAGTGAGACTCCAACTCAAAAAAAAACAGTCATACAATTCCTGTGGTAGATGACTTGAGATTATTTGATTTGGGAATATGTGAAGAAGAGGGAAAAATGGCTTTTAAGTCACAAGGTTTTTCTTTGGAAAGCTGCTAAAAATTGGTTTTCCCTATGCAGCAGGCAAAAGAGTATTTCTAATCTTTGGAGTCTGGCTTTTTTCTATTTCACGAGCTAGAGTCAGCAACTTCTAAGTTTTGATAAACCTTCATAATATGTTTTCAAAAATTGCTAATTACAAATACAGGC
>NW_007277580.1:0-757 GCF_000164805.1 Carlito syrichta | reverse complement strand
GAGGAGGAGGAGGAGGAGGAAGGAGGAGCAGGCAGAAACTGGGGTCCAGCCTGGGAAGCAGAGGTGCTGTTCTCAGACCCCCAGGCACAGGACACCTCGACCGACAGGGTGACTTCTCAGATGTTGCTGCATACCTGATAAACTAAAACTTTCCGAGAACACCGGCCCAACGCCAGCGAGAGCAGGGCCCAAGGCACAGCTCCCATGGCGAAGGATGGTTGGCCGGTGGGGGCTCCTGAGGAACTGGGGAGCCGAACTGCCTCAGGAGAGGCATGCAGCATCTTTTCTACTGCCCGGTATGCTGGATAGAAGCTGAGAAGTTCTCAGGTAGTGAGTTGGGAACGTGAGGACCACAACTGTGGGGAGCTTGGCAGGTCCCAACATTTCAGCTCCTACCTGGATTCCATGGGACTGTAGCTGTTACCTAGCTTTCATGTTGAAAGGAATGCAAATGGAGTCAATGTATGCAATGAGTAGCCATTGCAACATTGCCTAGCTTTGCCATGTTTTTCTAGCAGTTTTTTTTTTTTGAGTTGGAGTCTCACTCTGTCACCCAAACTGGAGTGCAGTGGCCTCTCCCAGCCACCGCGGCCTTGACCTGCTGGGCTCTGGCGATCCTTCCGCCTCAGCTTTCCGAGTAGCTGGAACTACAGGTGTGCGCTACTGCTGCCAGATAATTTTTGGTTTATTGTCGAGATGAGGTCTCACCAAGTTGCGCTGGTGGGTTTTTAACCCGCGGACTCAGGCAATCCACTCG
>NW_007277579.1:0-978 GCF_000164805.1 Carlito syrichta | reverse complement strand
CCAATAACTGAGCACTTTTAATCATTTTTAGATAATTATATTTATGTATAAATTGTATTTCTTTTAAAATTGCAACATCCTTAGAATTTTCATTTTTCATTTTTTATATTTAAAATATAGTTTATATGGAAAGTAAATTGGAGAGAAAAACAGAGAAAGAGAGATTTACCTCCCCAAGATAGTGGAGGAGGCCAAAGCTTAGGAAACAGCCATCCATTCGAGCCAGCAAAACAATGGCCTACATTTGCAACTAACCTAATTTTATCTTCAAATGACACTATCCCACTTCATGAGTAGTGCAAATATTATATGATGAAATTCTCAATTCCTTCTTCACATTTACTCTAGTAGCACTATCAATCCAGTAACTCATTCATATGTTATAATAACCCATTGCATTTGTTTTTAGGCATTTTTGATCAGTTATCTTTTAGATAATTTAAAATTAGCACAAAACAAATAGCTATTGTTATTTTCACATTTTCTAATGTTATTTCTTTATGCAGACCTCTTTTTCTGATCTGCATTATTTTTATTTCCTATGGAGAACATTCTTAATATCTTCCAGGGCAAGACGGCCAACAATAATTTTGGGGGACAATAGGGTTATTTAAGAAAGTTTTTTTTTTTCTTCTGAAGGATAACTTTGCTGGATATGAAATTCTAACCTTTTAAAACTTTTTTAACCTTTCAAATATTTTCCTCCACTTGCTTCTTCTTGCATGGCATCTGACAAGAGAGTCTGCTGTAACAATTCTTATCCTTAGTCTATAGTTAAAGTGCTCTCCTCTCTGGCTTTGTAAATCTTTGCTGTGGAGAAAAATATGGGACTATCGTATAAGGATTATACATCTTTTCTTCTTTCCCATACCAGATTTGAAGGTGATTAAAAAATAAAGCAAGAAACAAACCAAAAAACACACTCATTTGAAAACAAGTTACAATTCTGGAAGTGCAAAACTCAACAAAATGATATTT
>NW_007277578.1:0-729 GCF_000164805.1 Carlito syrichta | reverse complement strand
GCAAAAAGTTCTTAGATTTTAAATTGGAAAGATGAGGAAAAGTCAGGAACCTTCTACCCATATGTAATCCCATCTATCCCCTTTACTTTATGGGGAAGAGATATTCTTGCTCAGATGGGCATGCTCTTATATAGCCCTAATAAAGTTTCAGTGCAAATGTTACAAATGGGCTATGATTCCTTTAAGGGACTTGGCAAGGATGGACAAGGAATACAGGAACCTGTCAAAGTTAGTGCAAAGGCAGACCAAGCAGGCATTGGTTACTCAATTTTATTCTAGGGGCCAGTGTTCCTGACACTGCCAACCCAATAAACTGGAAAGATAACAAACCAGTTTGCGTGGAACAATTGCCCGTGTCCTCAGAGAAACTTAAGGTAGCCACAGAACTAGTTCAGCAACAATTAAAAGCAGTTCATATAGAACCGTCTACCAGCCCCTGGAATACTCCAATATTTGTAATTAAGAAAAAATCTGATAAATGGAGACTTTTACAGGATTGAAGAGCTGCAAATGCTACCATGAAGGCTGAGACCATTACAACCTGGGTTGCCATCTCCTGCCAGTATCCCCGCAAACTTTAATGTCATAGTTTTTTGATTTACAAGATTGTTTATTTACTATACCTTTATTTTGTTTTGTTTTGAGTTGAAGTCTCACTGTGTTGCCCAGACTGGAGTGCAGTGGCCGCCCCTAGCCATCGCAGCCTCAAGCTGCTGGGCTCCAGCGATT
>NW_007277577.1:0-821 GCF_000164805.1 Carlito syrichta | reverse complement strand
CTCCCTCTCTCTTTCTTTATCTGTCTCTGCTTTATTTTGTTTTGTTTTGTGCACTGACCATTCTTCTGCTTTGGATTCTCTGTTTTATTTTACACAAAACTGTTTGCTGAGTCAAAGATTGAGTGAATGATGAGTCTTCACTCTTCAAGGGAAAGTTGGTGCCCGCTGATTACCTAAAGAAGTTACAGTTATTAAAATCACTTAGCTAATTCTATGATTCCAAGACACAGAGTGAAGTGAAGACTAATGACTCCACTGGATTGAAATCAGTGGGAAAATCCAAATATGTTTACTGAAAATAACTAAACAAGTCTTTTATTCTCAGTGAAGTGTTCTAATCCTTTGAAATATATCTTCCACATTACTTTCCATAATTTAAAAAAGGCCAATCCTATCAATCTTTCCCATTTTCCTTTCTTGCTGCTCCTCCCTATTTCCTCAACCACAATGGGTCGAAGGCCCCACTGTCAAGTGATTCGAGCCTGTTTCCTGATTAATTATCCTACATAGGAGTTCAAACGTCGACTGAAGTTCTATTGCATAATAGCGTATATATAGTCACTTGGACTTGAATATGTTGTATCCTTTGCTCTTGTGCCAGCATGAGCTCCATTGAGCTCTTTGACACCAGTACATAGACGATGGTGTGAGATCTAGGAGCTAAGCCTGATCCAGTGTAGGCTGCTCTTGAGAGCTGTGACCAGGTAAGGCGGGACCTGGAGCCATACCAGACTGATAGGCAGTTACCAAGGTGTCACGGAGCAACTTCCGAGTAAGGGACATGACCAGAAACGGAAGCAGGAAGTTGTTACTGAAGGAAT
>NW_007277576.1:0-876 GCF_000164805.1 Carlito syrichta | reverse complement strand
GACCATTCTTCTGCTTTGGATTCTCTGTTTTATTTTACACAAAACTGTTTTCTGAGTCAAAGATTGAGTGAATGATGAGTCTTCACTCTTCAAGGGAAAGTTGGTGCCCGCTGATTACCTAAAGAAGTTACAGTTATTAAAATCACTTAGCTAATTCTATGATTCCAAGACACAGAGTGAAGTGAAGACTAATGACTCCACTGGATTGAAATCAGTGGGAAAATCCAAATATGTTTACTGAAAATAACTAAACAAGTCTTTTATTCTCAGTGAAGTGTTCTAATCCTTTGAAATATATCTTCCACATTACTTTCCATAATTTAAAAAAGGCCAATCCTATCAATCTTTCCCATTTTCCTTTCTTGCTGCTCCTCCCTATTTCCTCAACCACAATGGGTCGAAGGCCCCACTGTCAAGTGATTCGAGCCTGTTTCCTGATTAATTATCCTACATAGGAGTTCAAACGTCGACTGAAGTTCTATTGCATAATAGCGTATATATAGTCACTTGGACTTGAATATGTTGTATCCTTTGCTCTTGTGCCAGCATGAGCTCCATTGAGCTCTTTGACACCAGTACATAGACGATGGTGTGAGATCTAGGAGCTAAGCCTGATCCAGTGTAGGCTGCTCTTGAGAGCTGTGACCAGGTAAGGCGGGACCTGGAGCCATACCAGACTGATAGGCAGTTACCAAGGTGTCACGGAGCAACTTCCGAGTAAGGGACATGACCAGAAACGGAAGCAGGAAGCTGTTACTGAAGGATGTAACTTCTGATAATAAATCTCCAATGTGATACAAAATAAGGGTTTGTAGATCGCACAGAATATACTTTAACAATAGCATGGGCGAGACTGATCTTTACACAAATCAAAAA
>NW_007277575.1:0-739 GCF_000164805.1 Carlito syrichta | reverse complement strand
CAGCTAGGTAGCTAGAGGACTGGCCAGCTGGCTAGCTAGGTGAATTAAACAGCCAGCCGGCTAGCTTGACAGTCTGATAGCCAGCTGGCTTAACTAGCCAGCCACCATGCTGGAAGCTAGCTAGCCAACCAGCTTAACTAGATGGCCACCTAACTGACCAGCTGTTAACCAGCCATATTAACTTGCCAGCCACCTAGCTAGCAGGTCGGCGAACCAGATGACTTAACTAGCTGACTTAAGTAGATAGACATCTGGCTAACCAACTGGCTTAACTAGCTAGCCACCAAGCTAGCCAGCCAGCAAGCCAGCTCTCGTACCTAGGTGAATTTACTAGCTAACCAGCGGGCTAGCCAGCTGACTTTATTAGCTAGCTACCTACCTAGCCAGGGGGCTAAACAGTTGACTTAACTAGCTGACATAAAATGCTAGCCAGCTGGCTAGCCTGCTGACTTAACCAGCTGGCTACTTAGCTAGCCACATGGTTAGCCACTTCAATTAACTAGCTGACTTAACGAGCCAAGCAGCAGGCTAGCCAGCTGACTTAACTAGCTGACATCACTAGATAGCCAGGTTGCTAGCCAGTTTACTTAACTAGATAGCTACCTACATATCACCCTGACTTGCCAGCTGACTTTACTAGCTGATGTAAAGAAGTAGCCAGCTGACTTATCTAGCTAGTTATTCTTTTAGGCAGCTGACTAGCCAGCTGACTTAACTAACTGACTTAACTACCTAGGCT
>NW_007277574.1:0-462 GCF_000164805.1 Carlito syrichta | reverse complement strand
TTTTCTATCCTTTTAGGCTAAGCTTCATCAGTTTGGAGAATTAAAATACTTCCCACACATCTAATCCACCTTATAATACGCCCCCTCGAAACCAGCCCTCATATATATATATATATATATATATATATATATATATATATATATATATATATATATGAGGGCTGGTTTCGAGGTGGCCTATTATAAGGTGGATTAGATGTCTGGGAAGTATTTTAATTCTCCACCACTGATGAAGCTTAGCCTAAAAGGATAGAAAATTCTTGACTATAATTGCTTATCTTTGAGAACATTAAAGATGAGATTCTAGTTCCTTCTGGTCTGTAGGATTTCTGTTGAAAAGTCTTTTGCGATTCTGATGGGTTTTTCCTGGTATGTGTTCCCCTCTCTCTAGCTGCCTTCATGATTTCTTCTTTCATGCTTACTTTATGGAGTTGGATTACCATGTGTCTTGGGGATGCATAC
>NW_007277573.1:0-375 GCF_000164805.1 Carlito syrichta | reverse complement strand
CGTCCGCCGCCCGGCCTCCGCCCCGCCCGGCCATCGCGGCCGGACCGCTGGGTGGTCTCCTCCCGGGGTCCCTGCCCCCCCGCCCCACAGTCTTAACCCTGCTCGGGCCGGCCCCTCCTGCGCCGGGACGTCCGAGCCAAACCCAAACCTCCCGGCTCGGGCGCCGGCCCCTCCGCGGCCCGCCTGTGCCTCCGCACGCGCCCTGGCGGGTCCCGGGCTCTCCAGGCCTCGCCCGCCGCCCGCCCTTGCTGCTCCCCGGCAGCCCCCGGCCCCGCCCCGCCCGCGGCGCCCCTGCCCGGCCCGGCCCGGCCACCTTCCCAAAGGGCCCCTCGGGCTCCCCGGCCGACAGGGCCCGTGGCCCTCCGCCCCTCCTCG
>NW_007277572.1:0-882 GCF_000164805.1 Carlito syrichta | reverse complement strand
TCACAATCATCAAAACAGCTTGGTATTGGTACAGGAACAGGTATATAGATCAATGGAACAGAATTGAGATTCCAGAAGCAAAACCTCAATTCCTCAACCAACTCATCTTCGACAAAGCCCCCACCACCTACCAGTGGGGAGAAGAGAACCTATTCAGTAAATGGTGCTGGGAAACTGGCTGACCACATGCAGAAGATTGAAACAGGACCCCTATCTATCACCATGCACAAAGGTTAACTCCAAATGGATCAGAGACCTAAATGTAAAACCTCAAACCATAAGAACCTTAGAAAAGGAAGGAAATACTCTCATGGAAATCGGAACTGGCATCCAATTCCTGTACAAAACCTGAAACCCACAGGACTTAAGAGAGAAGATAGACAAATGGGACCTTATTAAACTGACAAGCTTCTGCAAAGCCAAAGAAATCATCAAGAGAGCAGGAAGACAGCCTACAGACTGGGAAAAAGTCTTTGCCAACTCTAGGTCTGACAAAGGCTTAACATCCTGGATCTACAAGGAACTGAAACGTACTGAAAAGAAGAAAACAAACAACTCCATTATAAAATGGGCAAAAGATATGAACAGACACTTCACAAAAGAAGACATTCGAGAAGCCAACAAACACATGAAGAAATGCTCAACCTCACTAATCATCAGGGAGATGCAAATCAAAACCACACTGAGATACCACCTAACTCCAGTCAGAATGGCAATTATCAACAACTCAAAAAATAACAGCTGCTGGAGAGGGTGTGGTGAAAAGGGAACACTTCTACACTGCTGCTGGGAGTGTAAACTAGTGCATCTCTGTGGAAAGCAGTGTGCCGATCCCTAAAGCTCTAAAATTGACCTTCCATATGACCTGCATCCCCCTACTGG
>NW_007277571.1:0-833 GCF_000164805.1 Carlito syrichta | reverse complement strand
AGAATGCCATGAGAAAGAAGATAATGCAAAACAAAGTGGGGAGGAGATAGGTTTCTGAGAATGGCAGCTGCTGGGAAAGATGTTGAAATGTGGAGTTTCATTGTTGTTGGGATGGGGGAAGGGATAATGGGATGGAGTTAAAGAACAGAGATGAAAAGGCAAAGATATTATGGAAGCTAAATCTTACCAACTGTATATTAGAATGGGGACAAAAAAACAGAAAATTGACATGCAAAAAGGGTATCAAAGCACATGCAGTACATTCATTGATTCCTTGAACAAAATATTTTTAGATGTCTAATCTGTGCATAGCACACACGTTTTTGAAGGAAAATGTTCAGATAACAGTTTACATAAATTAATCTGATTACTACTTAGATAAATAAAATGATTAGATGAGTATTTAGAAAATCAAGCATGTGATTTTTAAGTTTGCCAACCTCACAAATTCACAATACATTCTATGCTTTACATTTGTGTATTCCATGGGGGAAAGTTAGAGAAAGAGAAACCAGAGTGTCATGGTGCATTGTTTCTGGTGTCCTGATGGTTTAGTCACTTTGTGGCTCTTGACCTTACTGAGAGGATATTTTTTCACTAAACCTCCATCTTCCCATCTGAAAAATGCAGGTGATGCCTGTTGAGGTTGTCAGGAGGTGAAATGGAATTATAGTACCATGTTTGTCAAGTGATGGGCAGTCAACAAATGTTAATGCCCTCCATCAAAGGGCTGGGCTTTGTGAAGGCATGAGGTACCCACTAAGCATAATTGGTCCCATTTGACTGTTCCTTCCTTGTCAACATTGGCCCCTCAGGAGCAGTAACCACAAAGG
>NW_007277570.1:0-871 GCF_000164805.1 Carlito syrichta | reverse complement strand
CCGTTAGTTTTAAATCCTAATTATGGTTCTTTCCCTAGTGACTCAGACTCTGAGGAGGATGAGGCAGCTAAAGAAAATGACTCTGGAGACCAGTTATCTCCCGGTGACGATGCAGAATTGAATGAAGAAGCAGCTAAGTATAAGAATCCAGATTGGCCAGATTTTTCTTTCCCTGTGGTTTCTAAAAATAAGTCTCTGCTACCATCTAGTGGCCAAAGGGTAGAACTACCTAAAAAATATTTACCGGGAATTCAAGGAACTATACAAAAGGCTTTAGAATCAGAAGACTCTCTTCATTGTTTTCCTGTTGACATAGAATTTGAACCCCCTAAATGGGAACCTATATCAATGAAATTATTAAAAGACTTAAAAGCTGCTTGTCATGATTATGGCCCAACAGCGCCGTATACACTAGCCTTCTTAGATGGGCTACGTGCTTGGTGGATGACTCCTTATGATTGGTTTCAAGTGGCTAAAGGATGTTTGACAGGAGGACAATTTGTGCTAAGGAAAATGGAGAATGTTACATGACCTCAGAAAAATAAATAATACTATGGAAACTATGGGTGCTTTACAACCAGGATTGCCATCTCCTGTAGCAGTGCCCGATAAATATCATATTATTGTTATAGACCTTCAAGATTGTTTTTTCACTATTCCTTTGGCTTCTCAGGATAAGCAGAGATTTGCATTTAGTATTCCATCTCCAAATTTGAATAGGCCTCATCAGAGGTTTCAATGGACAGTTTTGCCTCAGGGGATGAAAAACAGTCCAACTTTATGTCAAAAGTATGTTGATGCAGCTTTACAACATTTCAGACAAAGCTACAAGGATATATATCTTATCCATTATATGGATGATATATTAGTG
>NW_007277569.1:0-919 GCF_000164805.1 Carlito syrichta | reverse complement strand
CATGGTTTATTTGGTGGCGTTTACATCAATAAATTCTCAGCTGGGGAAAAAAATGGATTCTGTGAATTTAGCCCCATTTGCGTCATTTTATAGGCCATCATTTAGATATCTTTGTATTATGAACAAGCAGCAATTACAATAATGAGACTAGCTGACCATCTCGTCCCATAAATGGTCGGTTCATATCATGCCAGTTCCTGGCTTGAAGAAGGTTTTGTAAGATGGCAGGGAGCTGGGCTCAGTGGCTCAGCCTGTAATCCCGCGCCTTTGGGAGGCTGAGGTGAGTGGACTGCCTGAGCCCGCGGGTTCGACACCCGCCTGGGCAGCGAGACCTCATCTCTACAATAAATCAAAAAATCAACCGGGCGTGGTAGCGCATACCTGTAATTCCGGTTACTTGGAAGGCTGAGGCGCAAGGATCGCCGGAGCCCAGCAGGTCGAGGCTGCGGTGGCCGGGAGCGGACACTGCACTCCAGTTTGGGTGACAGAGTGAGACTCCAACTCAAAAAAAAAGATGGCAGGGAAAGAACTAACAAGGTAGTGGAAGGAGAAAGACTGGACATATGTTGAGAGTCAATAAAGCACAGTGAAACAAACCACAGCGAAAACTATGTACTGACTATAAATACAGCTTTCAAGAAATAGCTGAGTGGAAATTAAGAAATGCGGATAGCTTATTCAGGAATGAGGAAAAATGAAGTATAGAATAGGATGAAGTCAAAGACCAAGAATAATCAACAAAGGCTATGACAGGCCCCTGCACTTGTCAGCATGGATGAGCTTTTTAATACATCATCCCAAGTAAGTATTAAAACTTGCTATTCTAATTACAAGAGAGCCTTTCCAGCTAACTTATGCCCAAAGATATCTAGAGAGGTCTAAGTCTTTAAATTGGTCCGTTACAAATTTCTAATCCTTC
>NW_007277568.1:0-783 GCF_000164805.1 Carlito syrichta | reverse complement strand
TCAGTAATCACTACACTGTCTTCCAAAGAGGTTGCACTAGTTTGCATTCCTACCAGCAGTGTAGAAGCATTCCTTTTTCCCTGCATTCTCACCAGCATCTGTTGTTGATTGTTTTATTAATGATGGCCATTCTTACTGGGGTTAGGTGGAATGTCAATGTGGTTTTGATTTGCGTTTCTCTGATGATGAGTGAGGTCAAGCACTTTTTCATGTGTCTGTTGACTGCCCATATCTCTTCTTTTGAGAAGTGTCTATTCATGTATTTTGCCAACTTTTTAATAAGGCTGTTTGGGTTTTTTTGCTTACAGCACATTTGAGTTCCTTGCAGATCCTGGTTGTAGGCCTTTTTCAGATATAAAGTTGTAGAATAGTGTTTCCCAATCTGTGGGCCGTCTCCCTGCTCTTTTGATGGTTGCTTTTGCTTTGCAGAAGCTCATTAGTTTGACGAGATTCTACTTGTCTATCTTATTTCTTGGGATGTGGGCATTTATGGTTATGAATAAGAATTGGTTGCAGTTCCAATTACCATAAGGATATCTCCTGCTTTTCTAAGATTCTTATAGTTTGAGGTTTTATGTTTAGGTCTTTGATCCATTTAGAGTTAATTTTTGTGTATGGTGATAGGTAGGGGTCCTGTTTCAATCTTCTACATATAATCAACCAGTTTTCCCAGCACCATTTACTGAGTAGGTTTTCCACTCCCCAGTGGTTGTTGTTGGAGTTTTGTCAAAGATGAGTTGGTTGAGAAATTGAGGTTTGATTCCAGAATCTTTATCCTGTTCC
>NW_007277567.1:0-779 GCF_000164805.1 Carlito syrichta | reverse complement strand
TTCAAGGTCCATTATATGAGTGAGAACATGTGATATTCTGATCTTTGTTTCTGTGAGAGGTCACTCAGTATTATAGACTCTAGTTCCATCCAGGTTGCTGCAAAATTCATGATTTTGTTCTTTTTTATGGCTTCGTAGTATTCCATCATGTATATGTACCACATTTTTTTAATCCAGTCCTCTTTTGATGGGCAGCATGGTTGTTTCCAGGTTCTTGCTATTGTGAACAACGTTGCGATAAATATACGTGTGCAGGTATCTTTTTTATAGAGTGATTTGTGTTCTTCAGGGTATATTCCCAGTAGGGGGATTGCAGGGTCATATGGAAGGTCAATTTTTAGAGCTTTTAGGAATCACCACACTGCTTTCCACAGAGGTTGCACTAGTTTACATTCCCACCAACAGTGTAGAAGTGTTCCCTTTTCACCACACCCTCTCCAGCAGCTGTTATTTTTTGAGTTGTTGATAATTGCCATTCTGACTGGAGTTAGGTGGTATCTCAGTGTGGTTTTGATTTGCATCTCCCTGATGATTAGTGAGGTTGAGCATTTCTTCATGTGTTTGTTGGCTTCTCGAATGTCTTCTTTTGTGAAGTGTCTGTTCATATCTTTTGCCCATTTTATAATGAAGTTGTTTGTTTTCTTCTTTTCAGTACGTTTCAGTTCCTTGTAGATCCAGGATGTTAAGCCTTTGTCAGACCTAGAGTTGGCAAATACTTTTTCCCAGTCTGTAGGCTGTCTCCCTGCTCTCTTGATGGTTTCTTTGACTTGCAGAAGCTG
>NW_007277566.1:0-477 GCF_000164805.1 Carlito syrichta | reverse complement strand
GCTTTATAAGTCAGCTAGTTATGTCAGGTAGCTAGCTAGTTAAGTCAGCTAGTTAAGTCAGCTGGCTAGCTAGATAACTGTCTAAGTAGTTAGTTAGTTAAGCCAGCTAGTTAATCCAGGTGGCTAGCTAGGTAGCTAGATATATAATTCAGCTAGTTAAATCAATTTGCTAGCTCTTTAAGTCAGCAAGTTAAGTTTGCTGACTAGCCAGCTGCCTAGTTGGTAAGCTAGCTAGTTAAGTCACCTGGCTAGCTAGTTAACTAGCTAATTAAATAACCTAGCTAAGTCAGCTCACTAGCCATGGGGTTAGCTAGGTAGTTAGGTAGTTACATCAGCTGGGAAGCCAGCTGGCTAAGTAGGTAACAAGCTAGTTAAGTGAGTTGGTTAGTCAGCAGGCTAGCTAATTAAGTCGGCTCATTAAGTCAGCTGGTTAGGCAGCAAGCTACCTAGGTAGAGAGCTAGTTAGGTCAGCTGTCT
>NW_007277565.1:0-626 GCF_000164805.1 Carlito syrichta | reverse complement strand
GTAGGTAGGCTAGTTAAGTCTGCTGGGTAGCCAGCTGGCTACTATGTTAAAGTCAGCGGTTAAGTTTGCTGGCTGGGGCTGCTGGATAGTTAGGTAGCTAGGAAATTAAGTCATCTGGCTAACCAGCTGGCCAGCTAGTAAATTCAGCTGGTTTAGCCAGCTGGCTAACCAGCTGTCTAGCTAGTTCAGTCAGCTGACTAGCTAGTGATGTCAGCAAGTTAAGTCAGCTGACTAGCCAACTGGTTAGCTGGTTAAGTCAGCTAGTTTAGTCAGCTGTCTAACCAGCTGGCTAGGTAGGTAGCTATCTAGATAAATCAGCTTGCTAGCCAGCAGAATAGTTGTTCAAGTCACTTAGTTAACTCAGCTGGCTAGTCTGCTGGCTTTGTTGATAGCTAGCAAGTTAAGTGAGGTGGCTAGCCAGCTTACTAGCTTGTCAGCTAGGTAAGTAACTGGCTAGCCAGCTGGCTAGATAGGTAGCCAGCTAGTTAAGTCAGCTAGTAAAGTCTGCTGGCAACCAGCTGGATAGCAATTTGTCAGCTAGTTAAGTCATCTGGCAACCGGCAGGCTAGCTAGTTAAGTCAGCACATTAAGTCATTTGGCTCTCCAGCTGGTTAGCTAGTTAAAGA
>NW_007277564.1:0-696 GCF_000164805.1 Carlito syrichta | reverse complement strand
AAACAGAAGTATTTTTATTGAAAAAAACTGTAAAATTTTGATGAAAGAATATTGAAAGAAAGATATCAGATAAGGCAGAGATTTTTGTTCTCAATTAAACAAGAGAAATCATTGTGGTTTTTACAGATATCAATCATTATTGATATTTAACTATATTCAGTATACATTTTTAATATCTATATAGAATTTAATCTAGGAAATAAAAATTATCAAAATGCAGTACCACAAACAGAAACTTAGTACAGACTTCATGTATTAAAGAAATTGACTTTGTTATAAAAAATTTTCTACAAAATATTATAGGAACTCCGACACCATTACCACTGAATAAGAACTTTTATAATTGAAAAAGGAAGAAAAAAATATGCTTCTAGGTTACAGAAAAATAGAACTGCCTCTCAATACAGCCTTGATAGCAAAAATGTTAAATAAAAGCAGTCAAACTTTCCTGTGAACATGGATAAAGAAACAAATATTACCTTGAATATAATATATTCACTGATTTATTTTATTTTATTTTATTTATTATTATTTTTTTTTTGAGTTGGAGTCTCACACCATCACCCAGACTGGATTGCAGTGGCTGCTCCCGACCTCCACAGCCTCGACCAGCTGTGCTCCGGTGATCCTTCCGCCTCAGCCTTCCGAGTAGCTGGAACTACAGGCGCGCGCTACCACGCCCGGCTAATTTTTGAG
>NW_007277563.1:0-774 GCF_000164805.1 Carlito syrichta | reverse complement strand
TTAAAGTTAGAGTAAATTGGACATCTGTTGTCTGAACACAGCATAGAATAATGAGTTTGTTTTTATTTTTTAAAAAGTATAAAATATGGGAAAATATTTGAAAATTTTATTTATTGGCAAACTCTTTACCAAAAGATGTACAGTGCTGGCCTAATAATTCTCTATATCTGGCCTTCAATCTTTTTCCAGGAACCAGATCATTATTCAAAAGTTTCATCTTAGATACTTCCTTACCTTCATCTTTAATTATCATAATGAAATAGATATAAAAAATATTAAGTGAAAGCAATGAGAATAATTTTAAAAGATCTCTGTAGATAATTCAGTTCTCTTCAACAGCCTGTCTTATCATTCATTCATTCATTCATTCATTCATTTCATAAGCATTAACTAGCCATCCAATGCTAGGCAGAACAAAGAGGTGCTAGTTGGTGTCCTTGAGGACTTCCAGCGTAGCAATATCCTTCTTGATCTGTTGACCTGCATGGCAAGACTTTATTTACTGCTCACATAGTTGTGTCCTTGGATATGAATTAACTATGGCTTTGCTTCTTAAGAGCAGTGTGTGTGAAAGCCCTCTGCATTCTGTTGAACAGGGTATTGTTTGCATAATGTTTTGACCATGCATGTTTAAACAACACCTGGGTGGATCATTAATACCCCAAGTACAGTTACTGAAATGGCTGTTTTAAAAAAAAATCTGTCTTTTTAAGATCTTTCAACCACTGAACTAGTTGGCTAAAATTAGAAAAGCAGGAAATATCAAAAGTTGAG
>NW_007277562.1:0-763 GCF_000164805.1 Carlito syrichta | reverse complement strand
TGCTGTGCTCCGGCAATCCTTCTGCCTCAGCCTTCAGAGTAGCTGGAACTACAGGCGCTTGCTACCACGCCCGGCTGATTTTTGATTTATTGTAGAAATGAGGTCTCGCTAAGTTGCCCAGGTGGGTCTCAAACCCACGGGCTCTGGCAATCCACTCACCTCAGCCTCCCAAAGCACAGGATTACAGGCTGAGCCACCGAGCCTGGCTTATTTTTATTATTATTAATAATTTTTATAGTCCCGAGGTCTTGCTGTGCTGCCCAGGCTGGTCTCAAACTCCTGGGCTCAAGCGCTCCTCTCTCATTGGCCCTCAAACCCTGGGATTACAGATGTAAGCCATTGCGCCTGGCAAGAATTATTTATATTAAACCATATCAAATAGGTGGTATGGTTTCTGTCTCCTGAATAGATCCTTGCTGATACAAGGGGTTAAGCCTTCAGAAGTCAAAGGAGGAAGTGATTTATTCTGACAATGAGGATAGAGTACAATGACTTGAACCAGACTTTGAAAGTTGACTTGGATTTTGATAGATAGAGAATGTGAGTAAAATATGAGTTTCAGGAGACACTGAGTATGGTGACCAGGCTGCAGTGCAGGATTTATCAAGGAGTGCAATCAAGGGACACAGAGGCCTAACCAGTGTGGATTTTGGTGGCATAGCAATGAACCCAGGCTTTTTCTCTGGGCAATGAAGAACCATCAAATGTGTCTGAGGAGGAGCAGAACAGGATTGAATATGTCAGAGGAGTATCAAGAAACTGC
>NW_007277561.1:0-779 GCF_000164805.1 Carlito syrichta | reverse complement strand
TTGAAAAGGCACACACAATATCAAAGAAGAAAAAAAGCAGAATGAGTCCCAATACTGATTTTAGGAGTTATTTTTAGTCAGAAAAATCTACTGAAAGAATGCATTAATCAACAAAACAGAATAGAGAGTTTAGAAACTGGCTCGTAAACAAATGGTGCTGGAAAAATTGGACCTCCACATGTAAAAAGTGAACTTAGACACAGATTTTGACGTTCTACAAAAATTAGCTGAACATGAAATTTATAAAATAAATAAATAATGTAAAATGATACGACCTCTTGAACATAGAAAAAATCTACATGACCTGGGATTTGGAAATGAGTTTTTAAATAAAACACCACTAGTATTATTCATGAATACAAAATTGGCATGCTGAATGTTATTAAAACTACTCTGTGAAAGAAAATAAGAAATTAAAAAGACAGACAAAGCATATGCAAATTGTATATGTGCTAAGGAAGTTATATTCAAAATACGTTATGAGAGGATCCCCCACAAAAAAATGGAATCAGTTTTGAAGGGGTGATCCGATGTAATACACTCGAATTTATTCCTCCAGATCAAACTAGAAGTCAGAGTTTTTTATCTGAAAGCCAGGCGCACACTACCATGCCTGGCTAATTTTTTGATTTATTGTAGAGATTGCCAAGTTGCCCAGGTGGGTCTCGAACCCACAGGCTCGGGCAATCCATTCACTTTGGCCTCCCAAAGCATGGGATTACAGACTGTCATTGAGCCCGGCCTGTTGTCATTTCTTTAGCATTTTTGAGATTGGAAAT
>NW_007277560.1:0-752 GCF_000164805.1 Carlito syrichta | reverse complement strand
TTAAGAAGCTTAAGTAGCATGTTAGATAACGAGTAAGCTAACTACCTAGCCAGCTGCTAAAGTCAGCTGGTTAGCCCAGGTGGCTAGATATTTGTCACCTAGTAAAGTCAGCTTGCTGGCCAGCAGGTTAGCTAGGTAGTTAGGTAATTAAGTCAGCTGGCAAGCCAGCAGGATATGCAAGTAGGTAGCTAGTTAAGTCAGCTGCCTAGCCATCAGGGGTCTAGCTATGTCAGCTAGTTAAGTCAGCTGGCTATTCAGCTGTCTAGCTAGGTAGCTAGCTAGTTAAGTCTGTTGGCTAGCCAGCTGGCTACTTCATTAAGTCAGCTAGTTAAGTCAGCTGGCTAGCCTGCTGTCTAGCTAGGTAGCTAAGCAATTAAGTCAGCTGGCTAGCCACCTGGATAGCTAGTTAAGTCAGCTAGATAAGTCAGCTTGTTAGCCAGCTTGCTATCTAGGTAGCTAGTTAGTTATGCCAGCTGTGTAGTCAGCTGGTTAGATAGTTAAGTCACCTAGTTAAGTCAGCTGACAAGCCCACTGGATAGCTAGGTAGCTTGATATTTATTCAGCTGACTAGAAAGCTGGCTAGCTAAATATGTCACCTAGTTAATTTAGATGGATAGTGAGATGGATAGCTATGTAGCTAGCTAGTTAATTCAACTGGCTAGTAAAGACAGATATTTATGACATTTAGTGACCTAGTTAAGTCAGTTCACTAGACAGCTGGCTAGTTAATTAAGTCAGCTTGTTAAATGGGC
>NW_007277559.1:0-852 GCF_000164805.1 Carlito syrichta | reverse complement strand
AATTAAATATTTATTCACCAACTTACTATCTTTGGTAAACTGGCCAACAGAAAGCTGACTGCACACAGCGAGGGTGTGTTGGGTGTGTGTGTGTGTTGGGGGGGGACAAGAATGTGTTTTTGGGTAGACTTTTTAAAGATTGTTTTACTCTAAGTGTAGTCATTTTTAAAAGGATTTGAGTAACTACACTATGCTCAAGTAGAACATTTGTCAAAAGTAATCATCCGAGTTTTCCTGAAGGACCTTGCTCTGGTATGGGTCTAAATTCTAGCAAAGGGTTTTAGGTAATTGGCCCCATTGCCCAGCAAAGAAGTGACAAAAGTCCCTTTAATTGCAATCCAGTTATCGGTAGCTGGAGTGACCAGGCCCCTTTACATCATCTCTTCATTTCATAGTGGGGTATGTTATCATTTCTCCCCTTCTCTGTGATCCTGTTCATCACTAAATTTCTCTTTCTGTGGATGAATGAGCAGGTGATTGAGATTCTCCAATGAACTGCCTCTGGGAGAGGACACTTAGTTGTGGAGAATGTGTGAGCATTAAGCAGTAAGTGTTAAGCAAAAGTCAGATTGATGTTTTACTGAGTTTTTGCTGGAGGGGAGTACATTACTTATTGTTTGCTTGGCTATTAATCCAGAATTGTGTGGGTGTGTGCAAGTCTTCCAAAATGCATTATTCAGGTTTCTTGGAGTGGCAATCAAGTACTATTATAGAGTTTCAGTGTCTATTTTAAACAAGTGAACAACGAGTTGATTTATAAATTTTTTCTTTTTTTTTTTTTGAGTTGGAGTCTCACTCTGTCACCCAGACGGGAGTGCAGTGGCTGTTCCCGGTCACCGCAGCCTCGACCTG
>NW_007277558.1:0-494 GCF_000164805.1 Carlito syrichta | reverse complement strand
CTGGCTAGCTAGTTAAGTAACCTAGTTAAGTCAGCTGGTATACAGCTTGCTAGCTATGGAACTAGCCAATTATGTCAGCAGTCCAGCCAGTTGGCTATCTAGTTAAGTCACATAGTTAAGTCAGCTGGCTAACCAGCTGGCTAACTAGGTAGCTTGCTATTTAAGTCAGCTGGCTAGACAACTGGCTAGCTAGATAGCTAGATAGTTATGTCAGCAGTCTAGACCGCTGGCTAGCTAGTTAAGTCACCTAGTTTAGTCAGTTGGCTATCCAGCTGGCTAATCGTGTAGCTTGCTAATTAACTCAGCTATCTTGCTAATTAGCTAAGCAATCACTTAGTTTAGTCAACTGGATAGCCAGATGACTAACTATATAGCAAGCAAGTTAATTCAGCTGACAAGCAAGCAGGCCAGCTATTTATATTAGCTAGTTAAGTCAGTTGGCTAGCTAAGTAGCAAGCTAGATATTTCAGTTGGCTATCCAGCTTGCTAGGTAA
>NW_007277557.1:0-841 GCF_000164805.1 Carlito syrichta | reverse complement strand
CTTGAGGACCAAAATATAGAACTAATCCAAACTGTCAAAAACATAGAGAAGAAGCTTAAGACAGAACAAAACCTTCAAGAGGTTAGCAATTACTTCAAGAGACTAAGAGTAATTGGACTTCCTGAAAAAGAGAGACAGAGGCCACCCTGGAACAAACATTTCATGAGATTTTTGAAGAAAACATTCCTCATCTCATTAGTGATGTGAAAATTCAAACACAAGAGATTCAGAGAACCTATGCGAGACAACAAATGAGACCAACCTCCAGACACATAATAATTCGCCTAAACAAAATAGGTATAAAAGAAAAAATTCTAAAGGCAGCAAGAGAAAAAGGCCAGATCACCTACCATGGAAGACCAGTTAGAATAGCAGCAGATTTATCTATAAAAACCCTGCAGACTAGAAGAGCTTGGAGCCCTATCTTCAAAGTTCTAAAAGATAAACAATTTCAACCAAGAATCACCTACCCAGCCAAGCTAAGCTTCATCAGTGAGGGAGAATTGAAATCTTTCCCAGACATCCAATCCCTAAGAACTTATGCTGCTACCAGACCACCTCTACAAGAATCACTTAAGAAAGTACTAAACACAGAAGAAAAGGAAAAAAGAACAACAACTTTCTTCACAAGAGTACAGGCAAAAGAGTAAAATACACACAAACCAACCCCAAAACCAAAAGAAAGACAACAAAGAGGACAACAACAACAAATCAATAAGAACTTTATGATACGGATCAACTCTCACATTTCAATAATTAGCCTGAATGTGAATGGACTAAATGCACCACTGAAAAGACATAGAATGGCAAAATAGATAAAATATCACCAGGCAACAACATA
>NW_007277556.1:0-745 GCF_000164805.1 Carlito syrichta | reverse complement strand
TGGAGGAGGCCAAAGCTTAGGAAACAGCCATCCCATCTGAGCCAGCAAAACAATGGCCTACATTTGCAACTAACCTAATTTTATCTTCAAATGACACTATCCCACTTCATGAGTAGTGCAAATATTATATGATGAAATTCTCAATTCCTTCTTCACATTTACTCTAGTAGCACTATCAATCCAGTAACTCATTCATGTGTTATAATAACCCATTGCATTTGTTTTTAGGCATTTTTGATCAGTTATCTTTTAGATAATTTAAAATTAAGCACAAAACAAATAGCTATTGTTATTTTCACATTTTCTAATGTTATTTCTTTATGCAGACCTCTTTTTCTGATCTGCATTATTTTTATTTCCTATGGAGAACATTCTTAATATCTTCCAGGGCAAGACGGCCAACAATAATTTTGAGGGACAATAGGGTTATTTAAGAAAGTTTTTTTTTTCTTCTGAAGGATAACTTTGCTGGATATGAAATTCTAACCTTTTAAAACTTTTTTAACCTTTCAAATATTTTCCTCCACTTGCTTCTTCTTGCATGGTATCTGACAAGAGAGTCTGCTGTAACAATTCTTATCCTTAGTCTATAGTTAAAGTGCTCTCCTCTCTGGCTTTGTAAATCTTTGCTGTGGAGAAAAATATGGGACTATCGTATAAGGATTATACATCTTTTCTTCTTTCCCATACCAGATTTGAAGGTGATTAAAAAATAAAGCAAGAAACAAACCAAAAAACACACTCG
>NW_007277555.1:0-775 GCF_000164805.1 Carlito syrichta | reverse complement strand
TAAAATTAAGCACAAAACAAATAGCTATTGTTATTTTCACATTTTCTAATGTTATTTCTTTATGCAGACCTCTTTTTCTGATCTGCATTATTTTTATTTCCTATGGAGAACATTCTTAATATCTTCCAGGGCAAGACGGCCAACAATAATTTTGGGGGACAATAGGGTTATTTAAGAAAGTTTTTTTTTCTTCTGAAGGATAACTTTGCTGGATATGAAATTCTAACCTTTTAAAACTTTTTTAACCTTTCAAATATTTTCCTCCACTTGCTTCTTCTTGCATGGTATCTGACAAGAGAGTCTGCTGTAACAATTCTTATCCTTAGTCTATAGTTAAAGTGCTCTCCTCTCTGGCTTTGTAAATCTTTGCTGTGGAGAAAAATATGGGACTATCGTATAAGGATTATACATCTTTTCTTCTTTCCCATACCAGATTTGAAGGTGATTAAAAAATAAAGCAAGAAACAAACCAAAAAACACACTCATTTGAAAACAAGTTACAATTCTGGAAGTGCAAAACTCAACAAAATGATATTTTAAAATATAGGAATTTTTGTTTTTGTTGTTGTTGAGAGATTTTGAATTATTGTTTCAATCTTACTACTCATTATTAGTCTGTTGAGGACTTCCATTTCTTCCTGATTCAGGGTTGGGAGTTTGTATGTTTCCAAGAATTTATCCAGTTCCTCTAGATTTTGTAGTTTGTTTGGTGAGAGGTGTTCATAATATTTTCAGATGATATTTTGAATTTCTTTCATATCAGTTGTAATGTCTC
>NW_007277554.1:0-847 GCF_000164805.1 Carlito syrichta | reverse complement strand
TATTGTTATTTTCACATTTTCTAATGTTATTTCTTTATGCAGACCTCTTTTCTGATCTGCATATTTTTATTTCC
Source organism: Carlito syrichta (assembly GCF_000164805.1). Classification (NCBI taxonomy): domain Eukaryota; kingdom Metazoa; phylum Chordata; class Mammalia; order Primates; family Tarsiidae; genus Carlito; species Carlito syrichta. Next base: position 773 of record NW_007277554.1, on the reverse strand, counting down.
TATGGAGACATCTAATATCTCAGGGCAAAACGCCAACAATAATTTTGGGGGACAATAGGGTTATTTAAGAAAGTTTTTTTTTTCTTCTGAAGGATAACTTTGCTGGATATGAAATTCTAACCTTTTAAAACTTTTTTAACCTTTCAAATATTTTCCTCCACTTGCTTCTTCTTGCATGGTATCTGACAAGACAGTCTGCTGTAACAATTCTTATCCTTAGTCTATAGTTAAAGTGCTCTCCTCTCTGGCTTTGTAAATCTTTGCTGTGGAGAAAAATATGGGACTATCGTATAAGGATTATACATCTTTTCTTCTTTCCCATACCAGATTTGAAGGTGATTAAAAAATAAAGCAAGAAACAAACCAAAAAACACACTCATTTGAAAACAAGTTACAATTCTGGAAGGGCAAAACTCAACAAAATGATATTTTAAAATATAGGAATTTTTGTTTTTGTTGTTGTTGAGAGATTTTGAATTATTGTTTCAATCTTACTACTCATTATTAGTCTGTTGAGGACTTCCATTTCTTCCTGATTCAGGGTTGGGAGTTTGTCCAAGAATTTATCCAGTTCCTCTAGATTTTGTAGTTTGTTTGGTGAGAGGTGTTCATAATATTTTCAGATGATATTTTGAATTTCTTTCATATCAGTTGTAATGTCTCCATTTTCATTTATGAATGAGCTAATTTGAATCTTCTCTCTTCATTGCATAATTAATATTGTTAATGTTCTATAAATTGTGTTTATCTTCTCAAATAACTAACTTTTGTTT
>NW_007277553.1:0-600 GCF_000164805.1 Carlito syrichta | reverse complement strand
TCACCAGTTTTCCCAGCACCATTTACTGAATAGGTTCTCTTCTCCCCACTGGTAGGTGGTGGGGGCTTTGTCGAAGATGAGTTGGTTGAGGAATTGAGGTTTTGCTTCTGGAATCTCAATTCTGCTCCATTGATCTATATACCTGTTCCTGTACCAATACCAAGCTGTTTTGATGATTGTAGCTTTATAGTAAAGTTTGAAGTCTGGTATTGTGATACCACCTGCTTTGTTTTTTTTACTGAGGATTGTTCTGGCTATTCTTGGACGTTTGTGTTTCCATATGAATTCCTGTGTTGTTTTTTCTAGGTCTGAAAAGAATGTTGTTGGTAATTTAATGGGTATTGCATTGAATTTGTAGATTGCCTTAGGTAAGATGGACATCTTCACAATGTTGATTCTTCCGATCCATGAGCATGGAATATTTTTCCACTTGTTCGTGTCAGCTTTGATTTCTTTGAGCAGTGTTTTGTAATTTTCATTATAAAGGTCTTTCACGTCTCTGGTTAGGAAGATGCCAAGGTATTTCACTTTTTTTTTTGTGGCTATTGTGAATGGAATTGTGATTTTTATTTGGGTTTTTGTTTGTTTATTATTGGTGTA
>NW_007277552.1:0-799 GCF_000164805.1 Carlito syrichta | reverse complement strand
AGGGTAAACAAGATTGATGGTCCCCTAGCTAGACTGACCAAGAAAAAATGAGAAAAAAACCAAATAAGCAAAATCAGAAACACAAAAGATGAAGTCACATCTGACCCTGAAGAAATACAAAAGATCATTAGAGACTACTACGTACACTTGTATGGAAACAAACTTGAAAACCAGAAGGTAATGGAAGACTTTCTGACATCACACAACCTACCTAGGTTGGAACAAGAAGAAAGTGAGACCCTAAATAAACCAATAACAATCAAGGAAATCGACCACGTAATAAGGAAACTTCCTACAAAATAAAGCCCTGGTCCAGATGGCTTTCCAGCAGAATTCTACAAGACATTTAAGGAGGAGCTGATACCAATCCTACTGAAGGTATTCCAGGCGATTGAAAAAGATGGAACTCTCCCCAAATCATTTTACGAAGCCAACATCACATTGATACCCAAGCCAGGTAAAGATCCAACAAAGAAAGAGAACTACAGGCCAATATCTTTGATGAACATAGATGCTAAAATTCTCAACAAGATCCTAGCAAACCGGATTCAGCAATACATCTCAAAAATCATCCATCATGACCAAGTAGGCTTCATTCCTGGCATGCAAGGCTGGTTCAATATTCGTAAACCATAAATGTAATTAAATACATCAACAGATGTCAAAACAAAAACCACATGATCATATCACTAGATGCAGAAAAAGCTTTTGATAAAATCCAGCACCAGTTCTTGATAAAAACCCTTGAACATCTAGGCATATGGGGAACATACCTCAAAATAGTAAAAGCCATCTACGA
>NW_007277551.1:0-623 GCF_000164805.1 Carlito syrichta | reverse complement strand
AAATGAGAAGACCAACTCCTAGACACATAATAATTTGCCTAAATAAAGTAGGCACAAAAGAAAAAATCCTAAAGGCAGCAAGAGAAAAAGGCCAGATCACCCACCATGGAAGATCAATCAGAATAGCAGCAGATTTATCTGCAGAAACCCTGCAGGCTAGGAGAGCTTGGAGCCCTATCTTCAAAGTCCTAAAGGATAAACAATTTCAACCAAGAATAACCTACCCAGCCAAGCTAAGCTTCATCAGTGAGGGAGAATTAAAATCTTTCCCAGATATCCAATCCCTAAGAACTTATGCAGCCACAAAATCATCTCTACATGAAACACTCAAGAAAGTACTAAACACAGAAGAAAAGGAAAAAAGAACAACGTTCTTCACAAGAGTACAGGGAAAAGAATAAAATATACACGAACCAACCCCAAAAGCAAAAGAAAGACAAAAAAAAAAAGAAAAAGAAAAAGAAAAAACCAAGTGGAAGAACAATAACGCAATAAGAACTCCATGATAGGGATGAACTCTCACATTTCAATAATTAGTCTGAATGTGAATGGACTAAATGCACCACTGAAAAGACATAGAATGACAAAATGGATAAAATATCACCAGGCAACAATATACTGCG
>NW_007277550.1:0-662 GCF_000164805.1 Carlito syrichta | reverse complement strand
TACAGGCTGGAGCCACTGAGCCTGGCCCACAAATGATTCTTAAGTGGTAAGTTCACTAAAGGATGCCAGACATAAAAACAACTTTTTAATTAAATTACATAAAATTCTAAATGACAAAATCATTAAGACTCAAAACAGATCAGTGAATATCAGAAGCCAAAGTTAGAAAGAAGAAATGGACTGCGATAGGAATGTAGGGTGCTAGAACATCATATATTATGGTCTATATAGTGGTTACATCATTGTATGCATTTGTGACAATCCAAATTGTTCAATTAAAATTGACAAAACAGCCGGACTCGATGGCTTAGCCTGTAATCCCGCGCCATTGGGAGGCTGAGGTGAGTGGATTGCCTGAGCCCGCGGATTCGAGACCCGCCTGGGCAGGCGAGTTTTCATCTTTACAATAAAATCAAAAAATTAGCCAGGCATGATAGCGCGCACCTGTAATTCCGGCTACTCGGAAGGCTGAGAAGGAAGGATCGCTGGAGCCCAGCAGGTCGAGGCTGCGGTGGCCGGGAGTGGCCACTGCACTCCAGTCTGGACGACAAAGTGAGACTCCAACTCAAAAAAAAAAAAATTGAAGAAACATCCTGTCAGATATCTCTCAATATAACTGATTAAAGTTTTCAATACATTTAAAGGACAAATAATTTTTAAGG
>NW_007277549.1:0-725 GCF_000164805.1 Carlito syrichta | reverse complement strand
ATTCGCTATACAATTTATAAAAGAATTAATGATGAGGTATTAGCTTAATAAGATATAGCATAGTATTAAAGTCCAATCACTAGATCATATAAAAATTAAAGTTTAGACATATGAAACATATGAATTATAGTAAAGTTTTGTAGTTTAAGAATAAGTTTTAACTGAGTTATAAGGCATTACGCTAAATCATAATAGGTTAATAGTATAACTGACAGTTAAGTCATTTAACTAAACTTATAGATTATAGTATAGTGTTAAGTTGATAATATTAATTGTTAAAAATATTGGGAGTCAGTGAACTTGGATTGAACCTAGAGTTAACTTAGAAAAGTTTTTTGTATTAATCAGGGTATAGAACAAAGAGTATAATATGAATGATTCATTGAACATTATGGAAAACACTTTGAACGATTTGTATTGAAATTGTGCACCTGTGACCTTAATGTAAGCACGGTAGGCATCATGGAATTCGAATTGTTTGCTTGGAAATTGCAGATCTTGTGGTGGTCTTGTGATGCATAGTTTGTAAGGCACTGAACTTGTACACCCCCAGTGAGTGATTATCACACTGCTGGAGGGTATAGAAAATGGTATATAAGTTGGAAGGAGTCCGAATAAAATTTTGGCTCCAGTCCTGATCAGACTGCTCCCAGAAGAACTGCCTCCGAGTGGTCTTCTCGCCGTCTCCCTGATTCTACGGTGCCGGTCCTAACCCACCCTTGGTC
>NW_007277548.1:0-810 GCF_000164805.1 Carlito syrichta | reverse complement strand
CCAGTATGACTTCTCATATGGTTACAAATAGATGTAGAACCTCTGAAGACTTTACCACATTCTTTACATTTATACAGTTTCTCTCCAGTATGAGTTCTTTCATGATCATTAAGGGAGCTGGGAAAACTAAAGACATTACCATGTTCCTCACATTTATAAGTTTTTTCTCCAGTGTGAATTACTTAGTGTTAAGAAAAAAAACCCTGAAGCCTTTAGCACGTTTACAATTACAGGGTTTCTCTCCAGTGTAACTTCTCTTGATGACTTACAAATTGTAAAGTCTTTCCCACATACTGCACAACTATAAAGTTCATTTCCAGTATACATTAGTGTTTCTAATATGTGTGAGAAAAAGGGTTTTCTGATATCACTTATATTTACCTGGCTTTGCTCCACTTTCCTCATGCTTCTATCACTTGCTTCCAGAGTGAAATATAAGGAGTATGTGATGGGATGAATGACATATGGAGATTTTTCCGCACATACTGAATTCACAGGTTGTACTCCAGTATAAATGTGTTATTCAGATTAAGATTTGGAGATTGATTGAAGGTTTCTCCACAATGACTACCTTCTTTAATCTCACATAGCCTATCATATGACTTTTGTTTTTAAAATATCATGACATGCTAGCATTGCTTTCAGCAATATTACTTCCTATCCTGAGTGCAAATTAACTTTGATTTCTCTAACGATATTTGCACTGATCTTTAATATCCTGGTTTTCCCATTTGCTTCCTATAGAAGCTAGGTTCCTGAAGTTGCTTGATTCACATATCTATAAAGATTCTTCTAGGGAGAATCCAGGAA
>NW_007277547.1:0-606 GCF_000164805.1 Carlito syrichta | reverse complement strand
TACCTCTCTTTCTTTCCATTTCTTCTTTCATTCTACCTTTCTTTCTGTCTTTCTTTCGGTCTATCTTTCTTTCTGTCTCTCTTTCTTTCATTCTTTCCTTCTTTCTTAATTTTCTTTCCTCACTAGGTTGTCCAGGTTGCTCTCAAACCACCCAACTTGGGTAAACCTCTCAGCCTCAGTCTCCCAAATTCCAGTAATCACAGGCTTTCTGTTTGATTGACATCCTAGTCTCCTGCCTGGTCTTGAACTCTGTGCCAGAGGCGATCCTCCCACCAAGGCTTGTACTCACCTAAGGTTTTCTGAGTTTTACTTGGAGGTCAAGGTGGGTGCTTTCTTTGGTGTCCAACCTGGTCGGGAGCTCCCAGGCTGTGGCCATCTTCCCATCTTGGCCACCTAGAATGTTGAAGAGACATGCGTGATTCATCCAGCTGTCCCTGCCCCACCCGAAGTATTGAGAGTCACACCCTTCCTTTTCTCAAGGTGACCCCTGGAAGAAGCGAGGGGTCCACCCTGAGGAACAAGGCAGGAGGAAGGGTAGGAGACCCAACGGAGACATGCCCATCCACCAAGCACTTCCTCAGTGGAGGGCCTGGCGGCCTACACTGA
>NW_007277546.1:0-773 GCF_000164805.1 Carlito syrichta | reverse complement strand
CTAACTCAGACACATCCTGAATCCTTAACTAATTTCATTGTGTTAATTTAATTAAACTAGATTTCTCTATGTTTCAGAGAATAAGATTTCGACTGGAAATTGAATGAGTCTGGAGAGAATACCCAATTGCTTCTTGAGAAGCAAGGGCTATTAATGTGATTCCTTTCTGTAAGGTGGAAGTTCTTCGGTCACTGTATGCAGATACAAACTGTGCAATTTTGAATCAGTTTATGTACATAAGAAGGAGCTGTAGACAGGGTACTGGTATGAAACAGAACTTGGAGGAAATATGCCAGATATTGTAATAAAAATCACAATGCGTAGCCAAAGTCTGTCCAAGACAGACAGGACAGTATTATGTGTAATTAAAAGTGGGATTTGGAATAGAGTTAGGGTTTAATTTTTGTATCTGCTCCTCAATTCCCTATGTGTGTGTGTCTGTGTGTGATTTTCTATTCAGAATTAAGCACAATGGGGAACCGTAAAAATTCAAAACTCCAATAGGTTAGAATGTTCTCAGGACTTTAGAGGAGAGACATGTGGCAAAACTTGAGAGAAATACAAATAACACCTCTGAAAAGGCAGTCTTCACTTCCAGATTCAGCAGCCCTGGACTGGGGTTGCTCTCTGATGACAAATTTCTCTGCAGGAGCTGAGTAAAGTGAAGAATGCCTGAAGTGTTTGATTCACTTCTGCTTCTGTGACAGAGGTAAATTTCTCATTCTCACCCCAATTTTGTGTTAGATACTGGAAGCATACAGAAGTACTAAAAC
>NW_007277545.1:0-654 GCF_000164805.1 Carlito syrichta | reverse complement strand
GGACTGGTCATTAGGTGGCCAGCTAGTTAAACTGGCTGGCTAGCCAGCTTACCAGCATGATGGCTGGCTAGTTAAGCTGGCTGGCTATCTGATTGTCTAACCAGCCAGCTCGCTATTAAAGTTGGCGCTAGCCAGCTTGCAAGTCCATTATTCAAGATAGCCGGCTGCCTAACTAGCTAGCCAGCCAGGTAGCTAGCTAGTTAAGCTATCTGGCTAGTCATCTAGCCAACCAGGTAGTTAGGTAATTAAGTCAGCTGGCTTATCTGCTAGCCAGTCAACTACCTCCTCAGCTAGTTAAGTCAGCTAACTTGCCAGCTAGCTAGTTAAGTCAGCTAGCTAGTCAACTAGCTAGATAAATCAGCTAGCCCGCTAACTAGCCAGTTAGCTAGCTAGTTAAGTCAGCTGACTTGAAAGCTAGATAGCTTGTTTGCTAGCCAGTTATGTCAGCTAGATAGCCAGCTAGCTAGTCAGCTAACTAGTTGTCAGCTAGCATATCAGATATTACTTAGCTATCTAGTCATCTATCAATTCAGCTAGCTGGTCAGCTAATTAGTGGACTCACTCGCCTCCCATCAGGTAAGCTAACTAGTCAGCTCCCTCACCTGCCTACCGGTCAGCATAGTATTCGGCTCGCTCACCATCCAACAGGTCAAC
>NW_007277544.1:0-707 GCF_000164805.1 Carlito syrichta | reverse complement strand
CGTTTTGTGGGGTACAGTTAAGGGTAGGTGTACAATGACGTTTCATTCAGGCACCCTGTAGATAAGAAGTGTTTTCCCATCCCCCGACAGATATTTGCTACTGTTAATCCCATCCCCCTCCCCCCCGTAGTTTCCCAGTACCATCCGTCATTTTCTCATAGTATTGCATTGGATGTTCAAGGTCCATTATATGAGTGAGAACATGTGATATTCGGATTTTTGTTTTTGTGAGAGGTCACTCAGTATTCTAGACTCTAGTTCCATCCAGGTTGCAGCGAAATTCATGATTTTGTTCTTTTTTATGGCTGCGTAGTATTCCATCGTGTATATGTACCACATTTTTTTAATCCAGTCCTCTTTTGATGGGCAGCATGGTTGTTTCCAGGTTCTTGCTATTGTGAACAATGCTGCGATAAACATACGTGTGCAGGTATCTTTTTTATAGAGTGATTTGTGTTCTTCAGGGTATATTCCCAGTAGGGGGTTTGCAGGGTCATATGGAAGGTCAATTTTTAGAGCTTTTAGGAATCGCCACACTGCTTTCCACAGAGGTTGCACTAGTTTACACTCCCACCAACAGTGTAGAAGTGTTCCCTTTTCACCACACCCTCTCCAGCAGCTGTTATTTTTTGAGTTGTTGATAATTGCCATTCTGACTGGAGTTAGGTGGTATCTCAGTGTGGATTTGATTTGCATCTCCCAGATGA
>NW_007277543.1:0-684 GCF_000164805.1 Carlito syrichta | reverse complement strand
CCATCGTGAAATTGTCAGAGCTCGAATGAGAGTGACAAACAAACATTTAGTTTCTTGTTAAACTTAGCAGGAGTGGAAGTGAAATCAAATGCCATGTTAGTTCAATTTCATGGGGATAATGCCATGAAAAATGGCAGTGTACACATGGATTAAAATCTTTTCTCAAGGGACAGCAAGCATCACTGATGAAGAGAGGGCAGGATGGCCAGCAACAAGCTGAACTTGTGAAAATATCACAGAAGTGGGTTGAACTGTGCATCAAAATCGCCGGCTGACTGTGAGAAGCATAGCAGACTAAATAAACATCGATAGAGAAAGAGTCAGAAAGATCTTGGCATGAGAAAGGTGTGTGCAAATATGGTCCTGAAGGAGCTCTTGCATCACGACAGTGCACCAGCCCGCATAACACAATGAGGGAGTTTTTAGCCAGTAAACAAATAACTGTATCGAAACACCCTCCCTACTCAGCTGACCTTGTCCCCAGTGACTTTTTTATTTACCCAAAGATAGAGGAAATTTTGAAAGAAAGATATTTTGATGGCATTCAGGACATCAAGGGGAATACGATGACAACTCTGATGACATTCCAGAAACAGTTCCAAAATTACTTTGCTGGGTGTACTAGGCACTGGCATCAGTGCATAGCTTCCCAAGGGGAGCGCTTAAAGGTGACCGTAGTGATAT
>NW_007277542.1:0-596 GCF_000164805.1 Carlito syrichta | reverse complement strand
GGGACCCAAATCTTCCCCACACGCTGCAATACCTGGCCTTAGGAAATGAGGTAAAGTTTGTTGCTAGGTGGGCAGGGCAATGGAAGTCTCTGCCTGGAGAATGGCAAGGCAGTTTAAGCAGGTCTGTTTTTCTCTGCTTGTCTGGGTCCTCTGGGTTGGGGTCTCACGCTGTGTGCCTCAGCCAGGGTGGACCCGGAGTTCCAGAGCTCCAAAGTTCCAAAGGGCAGGCTGTAAATGACGAGAGTGGCACTGGGACCCAACAGAGGACTTCAGCCAGAAATGGAACCAGCGTCTCTGAGGGGCGGGTGCCCAGAGCCTCCCTGTGTGACCGGCGGCTTGATGCCGGGTGCCGGGCTGGAGACAATGCAGCCGGGGAGGGATCTGGAGGGGGCTGGGACCGGAGACTTCCACACACGAGTAGAACGGCAGCAGTGGGGCGGGGGCGCAATATCTGGCCTTGCGTGGGACTGAAGTTCCCGGGCCTGCCCCCAGCGCGGTTGGTGGTGGGCTGGGGGATGGGGGTAGCGAAGTGATAGCCTTTTTGGGAACTCATGTTCAGAGAATCTCACCAGTTCACCTATGCCGTCGCCATCTTG
>NW_007277541.1:0-812 GCF_000164805.1 Carlito syrichta | reverse complement strand
ATTTAAGTCAGCTATTGAAGTCTGCTACCAATTAGTTAGCTAATTATTAATTCAGCTTGTTACACAGCTAGTTAAATAGTTAGCTAACTATTTAATGTAGGTAGTTAAGTCAGCTAGCTAACTAGTTAAGTCAGTCAGTTAAGTCAGCTATCTAAATAGTTAAGTCAGTTACATAAGTCAGCTACTTAAGTCAGCTTTTTAAATTAGTCAGCTGATTAAGACATCTAGGTAGCTAGTGAGCTAACGGGTTACATCAGTAGGTTGAGTCAGGTTGTTAGCTAGTTAACTAATGGGTTAAATGAGCTGGTTGAGTCAGCTAGCTAGTTGGTTAGTAAACGGGTTGGCTCATCTGCTTGAGTAGGCTATTTAGCTAATTAGCTAATGAGTTAAGTCAGCTAGATGTGTCACCTAGCTAGCAAGTTAGCTAACGAGTTAAGTCAGCTGGTAATGTCAGCTAGCTAGCTCATTAGCTAGCGAGTTAAGTCACATCATTAAGTCACCTAGCTAGCACGTTAGATAACAGGTAAGCTAATTAGTTAGGTAGTTGGTTAAGTTAACTAGCTAGCTAGGCATCTAACTATTTCATTCAGCTTGTTAGCTAGGCATCTAGCTAGTTAGCTATCAATTTAAGTCAGCTGGCTAGCTAGGTAGCTAGCTAGTTAAGTCAGCTAGTTAAGTCTGCAGGCTAGCCAGCTGGCCAGCTTGGTAGTGAGCTAGTTACATCAGTTGACTAGCTAGCTGGTTAGCTGGTTAATTCAGCTAGATAAAAGAACTGGCTAGCCAAATTGTAAGGTAGTTAAGTAGATAGTGAA
>NW_007277540.1:0-762 GCF_000164805.1 Carlito syrichta | reverse complement strand
CAGCTAAGTCTGCTGGTTAGCTTGCTGGCTAGCTAGGTGGCTGGCAAGTTATTGCAGCTGGTTATAAGGTTGGTCAGGTAGGTGTCCAGCAAATTAATATAGTTGGTTAGCAGGCAGAGCAGTAGGGTGGCTGGCTAGATAAGCTGGCTGGCTATCTGACTGTCCAGACAGCCGACTGGCTATTTAAGCTGGCTGGCTAGCCAGCTGGCCAGGTCACTATCTACTTACCCGGCTGCCTAGCTAGCTAGCCAGCCAGGTAGCTAGCTATTTAAGCCAGCTAACTAGCCGTGTAGCTAACCAGCTAGCTAGCTAGTTGTCTCCTGGCTAGCCAGCTAGGCAGTCAACTAGCTAGTCAGCTAGTTAAGTCAGCTAGCTAGTCAGCTAGTTAGTTAAGTCAGCTAGCAACTCAGCTAACTATTCACCTAGCTAGTTAAATCAGCTAACTAGTCAGCTTGCTAGTCAGCTAGTTATTTGTCAGCTAGCTAGTCAAGTCAGCAGGCCAGCTAACTAGCTAGTTAGCTAGCTAGTTAAGTCTGCTAGCTAGACAGCTAGATAACTTGTTTGCTAGCTAGTTATTTCAGCTAGATAACCAGCTAGCTAGTCAGCGGGCTAATTAAATCAGTTAGAAAATCAGCTAGTAACTTAGCTAACTAGTCGGCTAGCAAGTCAACTAACTGGTCAGGTAACTACTGGGCTTGCCCACTTTCCATCAGGTCAGCTAAATAGTCAACTTGCTCACCTGCCAATCAGTCAGCAAACTAG
>NW_007277539.1:0-521 GCF_000164805.1 Carlito syrichta | reverse complement strand
AGGATCACCAGAGGCCACGGTGTTGAGGGCTTATTTTGAAACACTGTCTTGTCCCTGGGTCCCAGCCTGGACCACAGAGGCAGTCCATGTCTCCAAATATATCAGAATCATACACAGATTCTCAACTGCGAGTGGTCTGTTCACAGGGTGACTGGCATTAGAGACAAAAAATGGGATTGGGTGGAAGAAATATCCCTGGTTGAAGGATGTGTCTCTGGACTTTCTTGGCAGAAGGCCCTCATTGCCAATTCTGTTTTTTGGCCTGCCAGGGGCACATTTCTCACCTAGGAGAGAAGAGTTGGCAGGAAGGTGGCCAGCGAACCTTGGTAACTCCCGCACCAAATGGGGGCAGCCATTGGAGAGGTAGGGGATGGAAGTTGCTGAGCGTGGGTGACCCTAACATTTGGGGGAGTGGGGGTGGACAGACTGAGGGTAGAATGTTTGCAGGAGAATGAATTTCTTTCTTTCTTTCTTTCTTTCTTTCTTTCTTTCTTTCTTCCTTTCTTTCTTTCTTTCCTTTG
>NW_007277538.1:0-464 GCF_000164805.1 Carlito syrichta | reverse complement strand
AACAATGTATGTTACTGTTGTACATCGTATGATATGAGTCTCTAACTTGGGGCATGTTGTGTAAACTCTGTGTTCAACTGTTTTGCCTTGTATGTGTGTTTTTTCACAACTGGGTACATGTTGAAGAAGATGTGTCCCTGTCAGCTGCACAGTGAATGAAATCATTACATAGTGAGTGCATTTTTAGATGACCTGTGTCTGTCACTGCTGCACATAGTAGGAACTATGTCTCCATCTAATGACAAGTTGAGTGAAATATGTTTTGAACTGTTTCACATTGTATGTGGGTGCTTTCACAAGTGTGTGCATGATGGTGAAAATAAGTACTTCACGTGTTGCACATTGAATGACATTGTTTCTTAGCGGGTACACTTTTGGATGAGCTATATCTGTCATTATTGGATGATGGATAAGTTATGTCTCTAAATTGGGGCATGTTGTGTGAAATGTGTTTTTAACTGTTT
>NW_007277537.1:0-597 GCF_000164805.1 Carlito syrichta | reverse complement strand
GCTAGCCAGTTATCTAGCTAGTTAAGTAACCTAGTTACGTCAGCTCTCTAGCCCGATGGTTAGCTAGGTTGCTAGGTATTTAAGTCAGGTAGCAAGCCCTGAGCTATGTAGGCAGCTAGCTAGTTATGTTAGCTAGTTAAGTTAGCTGGCTACCCAGCTGTCTAGTTATTTAGCTAGCTAGTTAATTCTATGGGCTAGCCATTTTACTAGCTGGTTTAGTCACCTAGTTAAGTCAGCTGACTAGCCAGCTGGCTAGCTTGGTAGCTTGCTAGTTAAGTCAGCTGGCTAGACAGCTGGCTAGCTAGTTAAATCACCTAGATAAGTCAGCTGGCTAGACAACTGTCTAGTTAGGTAGCAAGCTAGTTAAGTCAGCTGGCTAGCCATCTGGCTATCTAGTTAAGTCAGGAAGGTAATTCAGCTGGTGAATCAGCTGTTTAGATGTGTACTTAGCTAGTTAAGTCAGCTGGCTAGTCAACAGGCTAGCTGGTTTAGTCAGCTAGTGAAGTCAGTTGACCAGCCAGTAGGCTAGCTAGGTTTCTTGCTAGGTAAGTTACTGGCTAGCCAGCTCGCTAGCTTGTTAAATCAACTAGTTGAGTC
>NW_007277536.1:0-721 GCF_000164805.1 Carlito syrichta | reverse complement strand
CCCAAGCCAGGTAAGATCCAACAAAGAAGAGAACTACAGGCCAATATCTTTGATGAACATAGATGCTAAAATTCTCAACAAGATCCTAGCAAACCGGATTCAGCAATACATCTCAAAAATCATCCATCATGACCAAGTAGGCTTCATTCCTGGCATGCAAGGCTGGTTTAACATTCGTAAAACCATAAATGTAATTAAATACATAACAGATGTCAAAACAAAAACCACATGATCATATCACTAGATGCAGAAAAAGCTTTTGATAAAATCCAGCACCCCTTCTTGATAAAAACCCTTGAACATCTAGGCATACGGGGAACATACCTCAAAATAGTAAAAGCCATCTACGAGAAACCCACAGCCAGCATACTCCTAAATGGACAAAAATTGGAACCAATTCCCCTGAAAACTGGAACTAGACAAGGATGCCCACTCTCTCCCCTCCTGTTCAACATAGTATTGGAAGTCCTGGCTAAAGCAATCAGAGAAGAGGAGGCAATCAGAGGTATTCAAATAGGAAAAGAGGAAGTCAAGTTATCTCTCTATGCAGATGATATGATGGTGTACCTTGAAAACCCAAGAGAATCTGTCAAAGGTCTCCTTACATTGATAAAAGCCTTTGGCAAAGTCTCAGATACAAAATAAATGTACAAAAGACAATCGCATTTCTCTATACCAATAATAAACAAACAGAAACCCAAATAAAAAACACAGTTCCATT
>NW_007277535.1:0-917 GCF_000164805.1 Carlito syrichta | reverse complement strand
AGGGGAAACAGCTTTCGGGAACAAGGACTACCCAGTCTACAGGAAATAGAAGTAAAAAAAATATCTAGAAAGAAGCTAAACTTAGAAAGACAGAAACAAATTCCGCCATGCACGTTCCATCAAGTGTACTGAGATTCACTTATAAGTTTTACTGCCATGTATGCACACTGGTCACCAATCACACGCCAATATCATAGGTATAACTGATATCCTATGTCAGAGGCGATCTTCCAGATGGGCCTTTACAGGCCTCAGCCATGTAGCTATAGATGTTGGCTCCCAACATTTCCCCCTTTTTTATTAAAACAAACGTAAAACATCTTGGCTTCTGTCTTAGGTTGTTCTCGCCTCACCATAGTTGTTACCCGTCATTGGCCCGTTCCCCTTCCCTGCGGGGAATGCCTGTCTTAGGTTCATACTAGGTGGCTGGAATCTTACCCGTCACTGAATACCAAGAGCGTAAAGACTTAAGGGGACATAGGGAGAATGAAGAATGGTGAGCTGATGACACAAAATATTAGCCTTTATGACATAAGTGACCAGCTGATAGATGACATTATTTTTTTGTTTTATTAGTAAGAACTGCCAAATAAATATTATCAGAGTTACGTTGAACTGCTTTTCTTAAACGTTGGATGACGATTGGAAAGATAAACAGCAGAAAAAGAACAATTATACCAATAGTAATGAAATTATAGATCAGATTCCAGACAGAATTGGAAGCCACAAACTGAGAAAGGGAAGAAGTAAATCTAGATGCTAGTTGAGAAAATGAAAGTGAGGAAAGATGTGCTTGAGAAACAGCAGTAATCTGACTATGCAACTGTTGAATGTTTAAAGAAGAATTAGAAGACTGCCAAACTCCCATAAGATGTTTCTGAACATCAGTCCAACTAAACATTCTGACCATCATATGG
>NW_007277534.1:0-655 GCF_000164805.1 Carlito syrichta | reverse complement strand
GTCCATAGCCAATGATTTCGCTAGCTTTTGTTATGGAGCTATGAGTCTCCTTTACTTTCTCACCACGAATATTCACCCCTCAACTTTGCGGAAAGCACCCTTGGATTTGTTCTTGCCACATACTCTCCTTGAACAGTAGCCAATCCTTTTAGGTGGTAATTTCAGAGGGCTGTGATCATACGAAGGGCCTATAATGCGAGGAAAACCTCCTCTAAACCCATGCTGTGGAGCCAAAGGTAAGGACAGAGACCCACTTCTCTTGGAGTGACACCCATGCTTCAGGATGGGTGCTGAGTGAGGTCATGTTTCCAAGTCCTCACAGGTGGCCGCCACCAGCATGCAACCTCTGCTCTACAAGAAAAGCAGCTTGCAGACAATTTGACCCCATTTTCCCAGCCTGCCAGGCCCGGGACAGAGCTCCAATCCTGTGAGTGGGCAACAGGTGGAGGAAGGAAGCCCCAGCCTCTCGGACTCACTTGCCAGGAACTGAACCTCCAGGACTCAGAGCTGGAAAGAAGACACTGACACTCTGGTCTGGGAGCTGAGGGAAGACACAGCACCAACTTCTCGACCACACTCAACCATGCAGACCTTTCACTAGGTACAGCTAGCGCCGGGGATAGGTCATGGCCGTGTGCCACCTATTCTCAATGCT
>NW_007277533.1:0-823 GCF_000164805.1 Carlito syrichta | reverse complement strand
TGCTAGCCCCTCAAAAGAAGATTGAGGTATGAGCTTTATTTTTTATTTTTTATTGTTAAAAATTTTTTTGAGTTGGAGTCTCACTCTGTCGCCCAGACTGGAGTGCAGTGGCCACTCCTGGCTACTGTAGCCTCGCTGCTGGGCTCCAGCGATCCTTCCGCATCAGCCTTCCGAGTAGACAGAATTACAGGCATGGGCTACCATGCCTGGCTGATTTTTTGATTTATTGTAGAGATGAAGTCTTGCTGCCCAGGCGGGTCTCGAACCTGCAGACTCAGGCAATCCACTCACCTCAGCCTCCCAAAAGCGCGGGATGACAGGCTGAGCAACTGAGCCCGGCTAGAGGTATGAACTTTTAAAATATGAAAAGAGCCCGGCTCCACAGAATTCATGTTCCACGGAAATAGTTTTAGAATATATTCTGGGGAGAAAAAGGAAAGGGTGGTAAGGGAATCTGGAGTTTAAATTGGTATTGGAAAACCACTGTTAAGTGGGTGATTATACCACAGGATTTTGTAGAACTCACTGCAAATAAAAGATAAATATTACAAAAAAGCAATAGTGTGGTCTAATTATTTGTTTAGAGAGCAGAAAACAAGACAGGAAATTGCTGCCAAAAAACAAACAAACCTATTAGTGTACGTGTGTGTGTGAACACTCCTTTTACCACTAGTTGTTAGATCTCTACTTCCTTCTAATTGCTGTGTAACTATTTTTACCTGGTAAGAAAATATCAAAATTCACTCTAAGTATATCCTTCAATAGATTACTTTTGCAAATTTATTTTATGCAACTTTTCCTTACCCTCTTCTAACCTACAGAA
>NW_007277532.1:0-807 GCF_000164805.1 Carlito syrichta | reverse complement strand
CCTCAAAAACAGAATTGAAGAGGGGGAGACAAAGGGGTAAAGGGAGAAAAATCTACAGAAATGAAAAAAAACCAAAAGAAGAGTATGGGTCTCTCCCAGACGCCTGGGAGAGCAGACACTGAGAAAATTGACTTTGGAATACAAACAATGAAGGGTCTCAAAATGCAAATGTAGATATCAAAACAATAATGGAGAGATTAAAAAGAATTGAGGAGACACAAGAAGAAACTAGGAAGGAGCTGATATCTGAGATAACAGTAATAAAGAATACTGTGAATGAAATAAATAACAAATTGATAAGCATGGAAAGCAGAATTACCCAAGCAGAAGAAAGAATCTCAGAGCTTGAGGACCAAAATATAGAAATAACCCAAACTCTTAAAAACACAGAAAATAAGCTAAAAAACACAGAACAAAACCTCCAAGAGATGAGTGACTACCTCAAGAGGCCTAACCTAAGAATAATCGGACTCCCTGAAGCAGAAAGAGAAACAGAGACCACATTGGAACAAACTTTCCACGAGATCATTCAAGAAAATTTCCCTTATCTAATCAGTGATACAAAAATTCAAACACAAGAGATTCAGAGAACCCCCGCAAGACAACAAATGAGAAGATCAACTCCTAGACACATAATAATTCGCCTAAATAAAGTAGGCACAAAAGAAAAAATCCTAAAGGCAGCAAGAGAAAAAGGCCAGATCACCCACCATGGAAGACCAATCAGAATAGCAGCAGATTTATCTGCAGAAACCCTGCAGGCTAGGAGAGCTTGTAGCCCTATCTTCAAAGTCCTTAAGGATAACA
>NW_007277531.1:0-1447 GCF_000164805.1 Carlito syrichta | reverse complement strand
CTAGGTGACTTAACTAGCTAGCCATCTGACTAGCAAGCTGACTTAAAGCTAGCTATCCTGCTTGGCAGCTGGCTCTCCAGGTCACTTAACTAACTGATTAACTAGTTAGACATCTGACTTAAATAGCTGACTTAAGTTGCTAGCTACCTAGCTAGCCAGCTGACTTAACTAGCTGATTCAACTAGTTAGCTACCTAGCTAGCTATCATACAGCTAGCTGACTTAACTAGCTGACTTAACTAGCTAGCTAGCTGACATATCAAGCTGACTTAACTGGCTACCTACCTAGCTATCCAGCTGACTTAACTAGCTGAAATAACTAGTGAGCCAGATAGCTACACATCTGATGTAACAAGCATTTTAACTAGCTAGCCAGCTGACTAGACATCTGATGTAATGAGTTGACTTAAGTAGCTAGCCAGCTGGTTAGCCAGCTGACTAAACTAGCTAACTCAACTAGCTGGTCAGGTTGCTAGCCACCTGCCTGAATTTCCTAACTACCTAGCTAGCCAGTAACCTAGCCAGCTGAGTTCACTAGCTGACTTAACGAAATTGCTAGCTGTCTAGCCAGCAGACTAAACTAGTTAGCTAACTAGGTAGACAGCTGTATAGCGAGCTGACTTACCTAGCTGACATAACGAGATAGCCTGATGGCTAGCCAGCTGATTTAACTACCTACCTACCAACATCTCCCGCTTGCTAGCCAGCTGACTTAACTACCTCACTACCTAGATAACTGCTGGTCAGCGAGCTGACTTAACTAGGTGACTTAACTTGCTAGTCAACTGGCTAGCCAGCTGACTTAACTAGCTAGGTACCCTGCTGGGCAGATGGTTAGCCAGCTGACTTAACTAACTGACTTAACTAGCCAGCCTGTTGAGTTAATTAGCTGACTTAACTATCTAGACAGCTGGCTGGCCAGCTGAATTAACTAGCTGATTTAGCAAGCTAGGCAGCTGGCTAGCTAAATGGCTTAACTAACTAGCTACCTGCATAGCTATCTAGTTAGCCAACTGATAACTAGCTGAATTAACTGGCTACCTAGCTGCCATAAATAGCTGACATATAACTACCTTCCTAGCTGGCCAGATGACTAAACTAGCAAAAAAACTAGCTAGCCAGATGGCTAGCCATCTGATTTAACTAGCTTTTTAACTAACTAACCAGGTGGATAACCAACTGACTTAATGAGCTGACTTAATTAGCTTGCCAGCCATTGCCAGCTGACTTAACTAGCTGACTTAATTAGCTATCCAGCTGGTTGCCAGCTGACTTAACTAGCTGTCTTAGTCAGCTAGTCAGCTGACTTAACTAGCTAGCTACCTGTCTAGCCAACTGTATAGACAACTGACTTACCTAGCTGATTTAAGTTAGCAAGATGACTAGCCACCTCACTTAACCTGCGAGCTATCAACATAGCCAGCAGGCTAGCCAGCTGACTTAAAGTA
>NW_007277530.1:0-923 GCF_000164805.1 Carlito syrichta | reverse complement strand
GAAGGAAAGGAGAGGGAAAAGCAAACCCAGAATGGGTAGTTCTCAGCATGACGTTATATTCAGATGTTTGTGTCTTGAAACACAAAAGAACCAGAACAGATCTTTGTAATTCTCTCCTCTCCTTAAACAGGCATCTTAGAAATTGCTGTAACGAGTATGAATATGGGTATTATGTTGGTAAAGATGTTACAGCTGAATTAAAAGGATAGAAAGATACCTTGACCATCAACAAATGTCAAAAAGCAAGTACCTTTTTTAGGAGGGAGAGACAAAAGCTGGGGAAATGTAGATATGCACCTGTTAATTGGACTATTTTTTAAGTGGAACTATTAGAAAGAGTTCTGGCTTCTTCCTTCCCTTTCTCATGCCATCTTCCTTCTCTTTTCCAGTCAATTAGAATTTGTCACTGAAATATTTCTTTCTTTTTTATGTCACTTATTGATATGATAGCTTTCTTTATATAACTCATGTGTGCATAAGAGAGAGACCACATCACTGATTCATGAGTTCATCGCTAGCAAGACAGCCACAGAATTACGTTTCTAGAGAGAACTGATAACTTCTTGGGGAAGAAGAGGTTCAGCCTGTCACTAGGTGAATATCATACCGCACAGAGCCCAAATGTTGTAGCTGTATAAAAAGTAATCAAGTATTTGACAAAATAAGGTTCTTGCTGCTTGGATTACATCAGGCAGCAATTTCTACTCTGATGACCCGAAGTCCCTTCATCTGTCTCTCAACATTTCCCTGCATATAGCTTATCACTTTTCCTCTAAAGAGAATTTGTTGCTCTGTCAATTTCCATATTGTTTTTGACACTGTTTTGTGCAGATGGTATTTTAAAATAAACAAAAAATCTGAACAAAACAAACAGTGTCAACCTGTCTTTGCCTCTGCCAAATATTCTAAGGTTTGTAAATACT
>NW_007277529.1:0-772 GCF_000164805.1 Carlito syrichta | reverse complement strand
ATATGATGACATTTGAATACTCAGGAATGCACTTGTATGACTCCTGCTGGTTGGAACAAGAGATGGCATGAGGAAAGTCAGCAAATTGGAAGGTGAACCATTAAAATCTGAAAGGTCATAGAGTGAGTTCTTTGTCCCATATCTCATCACAGAATTTCTAATTTAATTTAATGACAGTGTCCCTGATTGCCTGGAGGTCCTGCATGCAGAGGCTTTCCCTTGTGCCACGGTAACCTGTTGCCCTTGCCACTGACGAAGCACACAGTGAAAGCTTTAGGGAGCTCCGTGCTTCTGCTTAAAGGACTACAGTGACTGAGTTGGAGTTTTTGCTGCAACCTGATTATGGACATCGCCATGTTAACTGTAGGCTGTTCCAACTGGGAAAGCTCAGGAACCAGAGTGCCTGCACCACTGCTGAGGAAGGTTCCTGATTTCCTCACATCCTTTGCTTCCTTACAACAAACTCGATTCCCTGAGGTAACATGTGCAAATCATTTCCTCACCACCTGAAAGAGCTTAATGAAGACTTAGACAAAGTAGGAGATTCTTTGCTGTCATCACTTGGGTGAAGTCTGCTCCCTAATCCAGGAACAAGACCTACATTACATCAGAAAGCCCTTTGTGAGCCATGGTAGGTTAAACAGAGCCTTGGTGCACAGGGCAGACTTTAAAATCCACTGTCTCAACATAGACGTCAAAGTAAAATGAAAAACCAGTGGGCTGTTACAGGGGCACAGTTACGATTCATTCTGTTTCGGCCCATCCTTAATTT
>NW_007277528.1:0-861 GCF_000164805.1 Carlito syrichta | reverse complement strand
CAGGCTTGAAATGCTTGGAGCATTTGAGCCAAACAGAGGCTGAACACTGTTTTCTGCTAGTCCAAATCCTTCCTCTCCTACTCTCCTCTCCTTTCTGAGGAGCAGTCTTTTCTCAAGATGATTTAAATAAGGAAGTATGATCTGCTTTTAAGAGGAATTTTACTCTGCCACAGTACTGCCATATCCCAGCTGTCAGAGCTCAAACCCATGAAATCATGCTCATCTGATGAAATCACATGTAGGATACCAGCAGTCCAGGCCTGGGGGAACTTTGCCATGCTGGATCTGTTTTGACAGTCTCTCTGTCTACCTGGAAATGAAGAGCATTGCTCTATGTCTTGTCTGTAACTCTTGGTTTCCTATCTTCAACCGGTGACTTTGAAAGTGCCTGAAAACAAGGAGTAATCATGCATACTCATAGTTCCTTTTATCTACTACCATACAGAGAACACAAACTCATCCTCCAAAGAAGCTATGATGTTTATAGAATCACAGCACTGCTAAAAAAAATTGCATCATATTTGAATCACTTTTAACAACTACATTTTTAGACTAAAGTATCTGCAATCAGGATATTCTGGCATCTCCAATGGGTCATATTTGCTTTGCATGTATGTAAAAGATTGATTTATAGACTTTTAAAAAAGCCAAGGAATGCTATTTCTTTAATTTTTGTGTCAATCTCTTGCTAAACTGAAATAATATATAGTTTTTAAGCAGTTATTTCTTCTTCAGGTATCATTCAACATGGTTCACACTTTCCAGGCTAAGTTTGAGATGTGCCATTTACAAAATTATAATTTCTGATTACCGACTTGGTGAGGAGGCAACACTGATGGACATGCTAAACACTGACCTCGA
>NW_007277527.1:0-719 GCF_000164805.1 Carlito syrichta | reverse complement strand
TAATTAGCAAAAATACAATAAAATCTTTAAGTTCATTTACAGTGAAAATAATCTGAAAAGAAGGGATATAACCGAAGACACATTTGATGACGTAAATGCCCCAATTGATGTGTGCCTTGTGTTTTCCATATTTTGAAAGTGCTTTAAAAAGTCTAGTAGCATGCCCATACCATACAATTCTTTCATCTAAATTATTAAAACTTTAGCTTCTAGTCTATTTACGAGATTGTGCAATAATCACCACAATCTAATTTTAATTTTTTTTTTTTTTTGAATTGGAGTCTCACTCTGTCGCCCAGACTGGAGTGCAGTGGCCGCTCCCGGCCACCGCAGCCTCGATCTGCTGGGCTCCAGCGATCCTTCGGCCTCAGTCTTCCGAGTAGCCGGAATTACAGGTGCGCGCTACCAAGCCTGGCTAATTTTTTGATTTTATTGTAGAGATGAGGTCTCGCCTGCCCAGGTGGGTCTCGAACCAGCGGGCTCAGGCAAACCACTCACCGCAGACTCCCAGAGGCGCGGGATTACAGGCTGAGCCACCAAGCCCGGCTGAGAATTTATTGTTTTGAGTTGGAGTCCTTTTCTGTAGCCCAGGCTGCAGTACAGAGGCACTCTCATGGACACCCCGTGTAAACCTGCTGAGCTATGGTGATCCTGCTGCCTCAGACTTCAAGGTACCCAGAACTGCAGGTGCCCTAGCACCCCTGGCTAATTTTAAATTT
>NW_007277526.1:0-1014 GCF_000164805.1 Carlito syrichta | reverse complement strand
TCTCTGTAGATTGCCTTAGGTAGTATGGACATCTTCACAATGTTGATTCTTCCAATCCATGAGCATGGGATATTTTCCCGCTTGTTTGTGTCATCTTTGATTTCTTTAAGCAGTGTTTTATAGTTTTCATTGTAAAGGTCTTTCACATTTCTGGTTAGGAAGATGCCAAGGTATTTCATTTTTTTGTGTGGCTATTGTGAATGAAATTGTGATTTTTATTTGGGTTTCTGTTTGTTTATTATTGGTGTATAGAAATGCGATCATCTTTTGCACATTTATTTTATACCCTGAGAATTGGCCAAAGTTTTTTATCAGTGTAAGGAGGTTTTTGACAGATTATCTTGGGTTTTCAAGGTACACAATCATGTCATCTGCAAAGAGAGATAACTTGACTTCCTCTTTTCCTATTTGAATACCCCTGATTGGCTTCTCTTCTCTGATTGATCTAGCCAGGACTTCCAATATTATATTGAATAGGAGGGGTGAGAGTGGGCACCCTTGTCTTGTTCCAGTTTTCAGGTGAAATGGTTCCAATTTTAGTCCATTTAGGAGTGTGCTGGCCGAGGGTTTCTCATAGATGGATTTTACTGTTTTTAGGTATGTTCCCCATATGCCTAGATATTCGAGGGTTTTTATCAAGAAGGGGTGCTGGATTTTATCATAAGTTTTTTCTGCATCTAATGATATAATCATGTGGTTTTTGTTTTGACATCTGTTTATGTATTTAATTACAGTTATGGTTTTACAAATGTTGAACCAGGCTTGCATCCAGGGATGAAGCCTACTTGGTCATAATGGATGATTTTTGAGATGTGTTGTTGAATCCGGTTTGCTAGGATCTTGTTGAGAATTTTAGCAACTATGTTCATCAAAGATATTGGCCTGTAGTTCTCTTTCTTTGTTGGATCTTTACCTGCCTTGGGTATCAATGTGATTTTAGCTTTGTAAAATGATTTGGGGAGAGTTCCATCGTTCTCAATCACCTGGAATACCTTCAGTAGAATTGGTATCAGC
>NW_007277525.1:0-338 GCF_000164805.1 Carlito syrichta | reverse complement strand
AGACAGAACAAAACCTTCAAGAGATGAGCGATTACTTCAAAAGACCAAACCTAAGAGTAATTGGCATACCTAAGGCAGAAAGAGAGACAGAGACCACACTAGAAAAAACGTTCCATGAGATCATTCAAGAAAAATTCCCTTATCTAATCAGTGATGCAAAAATTCAAACACAAGAGATTCAGAAACCCCTGCAAGACAACAAATGAGAAGACCAACTTCTAGACACATAATAATTCACCAAAACAAAATAGGCATAAAAGAAAAAAATCCTAAAGTCAACAAGAGAAAAAGGCCAGATCACCTACCATGGAAGACCAATCAGAATAGCAGCAGATTTA
>NW_007277524.1:0-618 GCF_000164805.1 Carlito syrichta | reverse complement strand
CCCTTTAAGGGGAACAGGGTATGAGCACCGGGATGAGTGTAGAACAATGTATTGCAAGGGAAGGTCTCAAAAACTTCGACCTCCTCTGGGTATCCCTGTGAGCACGCCTGGCTTGCATAGAGGTTGGTATCTAATTTTCTAATTTTCTCAAAAATCAATTCTGGCTCTGCCTCTCCTCCCCAAAAGATACCAAGAGCCAATGGTGGTGGACTCGGAGAATCCACGGGAGGAGCCGGGCCCCTACTCCCTCACCCGGTTAATGCTCACCATCCCTTCTGTCTTTGAACAGAAAGGGAGGAGATGTTGGGAGCCATTTTAAAAATAGCAATCATCTCATATAAGCCTTCTTCTTTGTCCTCCGAAAAGCCCGCGCGCGCCAAGCCACAACACCCCTCCCACCTCCTCTCCTCATACCACCCACTACTCTTCCTCCTATCATAAGCCGCCACACGCCCTATTTCAGCCCGCCCCTCTTTGCTATGTATATAAGCAATCGCCTAACAATAAAATTTAGAGGCTTGATCAGAACACTGTCTTGCCTCCATTCTGAGTGTCTCCTGTCTCTTTCTCTCTTGAACTCTCTCTCTCTTTTCACCAACCAGCAGGTAGTCCTCCTCG
>NW_007277523.1:0-615 GCF_000164805.1 Carlito syrichta | reverse complement strand
CCCTCCACTTTCAGTCTAACCCCTCCCCCTAAAAAGTTTTCCACTACCACAATCACTTTTTTATAGCACTATAATGGATCAAGTTCAGCTCATGGGGGAGAACATATGGAACTTTGTTCTTTGTTTCTGTGTTAAATCACTGAGAATAACCTACCTCATAGCCATCAAAAGTTCTGCAAAATCCCCATATCTGTCCTTTTTTATGGCTGCATAATATTCCATTGTGTGTTTATACCACATTTATATTATCCATTCCAGCTTTAATGGGCAACATGGTTTGTACCTTTTTTTTTTTTTTTTGCAATTGTGATTAGAGCTGCAACAAACATACTTGTGTATTTATCTTTTTGGTAAAATGATTTGAGTTCCTCCAGGTATATTCTCTACAGGGGAATTACTGAGTCACATGGTAGGTCAATTTCTTGTCCCTTTAGAAACCACCACAGTGTTTTCCAAAGATGTAGGTCTAGTTTTCAGTCCACATGCAGTCCAGAAGCATTTTTTTCCAAATTCTCACCAGCATCTGTTATTGTTTGTTTTAATAATGATGGCCCTTCTCACAGTGGGTATCTGGTATTATAATGTGGTTTTCATTTGGCATTCCTTTGATGATGA
>NW_007277522.1:0-865 GCF_000164805.1 Carlito syrichta | reverse complement strand
CCCAGGGGAGACACATGTGAAAGTGATCACATGAGGATCAAGCCGATGGTGCTAACATCAGAGACTTTTCATGTATTAAATTTTGTGATGAGCAGAATCTTTATCATTTACATAAAGGCAATAGAAACACAATGATAAGTTCACCAGAAGACAAATATATTAGAAAATTCAAATCAGCTTCCTTTGTTCAAATCAAAATTGACATCTCAAAAGTATCCCCAAACAGACATAATCAAACATGCCTTACTCAACAGAAAAGGAGGAATAAGTCTTCTACATTTGTGCTGTGATGCAAAATATCTTCATAAGTAGCACAGTAAATAAAACGTGATTTAAAAATGCTTTTATGAATGCAAAAATAAATGTCTTCAGTAATTTCTATCAGGAAAATACTTTAACTTGCTCTTTGGTCAAGGTTGACTGAGTCGTTAAATATGTTTGTATCTTTCTAGAATGTAACACTAAGATAAAATTTATAAAGTAGGTAGCTGAAGAGGGTGAATCTACTAAGAGCAAAGAGGATGATTACAACAGGCACAAGTTCAAAGCATCTGAGTCTTGCTCGTGTACATGCTGACTTAATTGGAGTTACCCAGGGAACAACCACCATGTAGATCCCAGGAGAGAGAAGATGGATGTACTGAGATGGAATGAATCACAGATTCTCAATTCTTTAATTTAGGAGATAGGCATTATGTCACTAGCCATTACCTTTAATCTGAAACAATAAATAACACAGGTATTAAAGAGAAAAAGGTTTCTCAGACTCCTTAATAATTGGATAGATATTAGATCATACACATATAAAGAGAGATGCATTTATTTATTTGATCACCTCTAGGTAGAGCTAGCAGTAAATAAATGG
>NW_007277521.1:0-829 GCF_000164805.1 Carlito syrichta | reverse complement strand
AAAATTGACATCT
Organism: Carlito syrichta; assembly: GCF_000164805.1. NCBI lineage: Eukaryota > Metazoa > Chordata > Mammalia > Primates > Tarsiidae > Carlito > Carlito syrichta. Next base: position 816 of record NW_007277521.1, on the reverse strand, counting down.
CAAAAGTATCCCCCAAACAGACATAATCAACCATGCCTTACTCAACAGAAAAGGAGGAATAAGTCTTCTACATTTGTGCTGTGATGCAAAATATCTTCATAAGTAGTACAGTAAATAAACTGTGATTTAAAGATGTTTTTATGAATGCAAAAATAAATGTCTTCAGTAATTTCTATCAGGAAAATACTTTAACTTGCTCTTTGGTCAAGGTTGACTGAGTCGTTAAATATGTTTGTATCTTTCTAGAATGTAACACTAAGATAAAATTTATAAAGTAGGTAGCTGAAGAGGGTGAATCTACTAAGAGCAAAGAGGATGATTTCAACAGGCACAAGTTCAAAGCATCTGAGTCTTGCTCATGTACATGCTGACTTAATTGGAGTTACCCAGGGAACAACCACCATGTAGATCCCAGGAGAGAGAAGATGGATGTACTGAGATGGAATGAATCACAGATTCTCAATTCTTTAATTTAGGAGATAGGCATTATGTCACTAGCCATTACCTTTAATCTGAAACAATAAATAACACAGGTATTAAAGAGAAAAAGGTTTCTCAGACTCCTTAATAATTGGATAGATATTTAGAATCAATAACAACAATATAAAAGAAGAGATGTATTTATTTATTTGATCACCTCTAGGGTAGAGCTAGCAGTAAAATAAATGGACAGATTGAATGAAGTAAATTTTAACAATGTCAAAGGATATATGTGTATATACTTTTTAATTAGTAAACTTTATTTTTTAGCGTAGTTTTAGGTTCACAGCCAAAGTAAGTGGAAATCCCAAGGAGTTCCCATAAACTCTCTGACTT
>NW_007277520.1:0-700 GCF_000164805.1 Carlito syrichta | reverse complement strand
AAATAGTAAAATGTGGAAAGAGACAATTCAGGAAAAAGGAAATGGAAGTATAATACAAATATTAGGAGTTTGCCTGAAATGTTTTGCATCCTGATGGAAGTTTGTACCAGTCTACCTCAAAGAAAGCTGGGACAGATGGTTTAAAAAAACCTTAAAGTCTTAGGCTGCAAGGTATTTTATCTATTTCACATACAACTACTCCCATTCACACATGTTTATATATACACACATACATATGCATATGTATGTGTGTATATATAAACATGTGTGAATGGGAGTAGTTGTATGTGAAATAGATAAAATACCTTGCAGCCTAAGACTTTAAGGTTTTTTTAAACCATCTGTCCCAGCTTTCTTTGAGGTAGACTGGTACAAACTTCCATCAGGATGCAAAACATTTCAGGCAAACTCCTAATATTTGTATTATACTTCCATTTCCTTTTTCCTGAATTGTCTTCTTTCCACATTTTACTATTTTATTTCCATTTCATCATTAAGGACTTCTTCTTAATCACTCCCTGAATTTATAATTTTCAGCAGTAGGAAAAAAAATAGCATTTACCAGGCACCAATATACCAACAATGTACCAATGTACCAACAATGTGTATCTTCAAACATTATCTCTATTTAACCAATGGGAGCCTGTGATTGAAGGCTGCAGGTAAATGCAGGCAGCACTGAGCTGCCAGATCTGGAGGA
>NW_007277519.1:0-756 GCF_000164805.1 Carlito syrichta | reverse complement strand
CTCTCTTTCATATATATATATATATATGTATATATCTGTGTGTGCATGTATAGCCTCTGTATGAAAAATTCTGAAGTTGAAAAAAGGTGTCCTGTTTTGATGGTAGCTCAAAGAAACATATCCTTACACATAGATTGTATGTGATTCAATTCAGTGGGAAATAACTGTACAGTTGCTTGATTGACTCAAACATCTGCTTCCAATTGCTTCAAAAGAGGTTTTAACCAAAATCTGTGGAAGAAATAACTTAAACTCTTCAGTGTATTTTGGTTACCAAAGAGTAAGAATTTCACACTGTTTTAGTTTATCAGAGTGTGTCCTTATAAAATTGAACAGTTCATTCATAGCCCTGCTATAACTTGAATTATCATTTGTGATTTTTACCATACGTTTTGTATATTTATTTTTAATTTTAAAGATGTGGGGTACAATTCATGGTTAGGTACATATGTGGTCATAGTGTGGGTAAAGTTTGGGTACCCTAGTTGATGTTATGTGTCCCCCTCCCTCCCCCGCAGTGTCCCACTACTGCCAATCCCTTTCTTATAGTATTATGATAAACGTTCAGGGTCCACTTATGAGTGAGTACATGTAGTACTCAGATCTTTGTTTCTGTGATAAACCACTGAGAATGATGAACTCTAAATCCATCCAGGTTGCTGCGAAGCCCATAATTTTGCTTTTTCTTCATGACTGTGTTATATTCCATCGTGTATATACATTTTGCATATTTCTGGTACGACTTTATAATCATTT
>NW_007277518.1:0-909 GCF_000164805.1 Carlito syrichta | reverse complement strand
CCCAGTTCACTTAATTAGCTAGCTACCTACCTAGCCAGGAGGCTAGCCAGCTGACTTAACTAGCTGATTTAACCAGCTAGCCAGGTGGCTAGCCAGCTGACTTAACTAGCTATCTACCTAGCTAGCCAGATGGCTAGTCACTTGAAATAACTAGCTGACTTAATCATCTAGGCAGCTGGATAGCCAGCTGGCTCAACTATGTAATTTAACTTATTAGCCAGCTGGCTAGCCAGCTGACTTAACTAGCTGACATCACTAGCTAGCCAACTGGCTAGCCAGCTGACCTAATTAGCTAGCAACCTATGTATCCTGCTGGCTTTCCTGCAGACTTATGTACCTAGCTACCTAGCCATCCAACTGGCTAGAGAGTTGACTAAACTAGGTAATTAATTAGCAATCCAGCTGGCTATCCAGCTGACTAAACTTGTTGCCTACCACACTAGGCAGCTGGCTAGCCAGTTGACTTAACTAGCTGACTTAATTAGATAGCCAGCTGACTTAACTAGCTGACTAAACTAGCTAACTTCCTAGATAGCCAGCTGACATTACTACCCAAAATAAATAGCTATCTAGCTATCTAGCTATCTAGATAGCTAGCTGACTTAACTAGATAGCTAGCTGACATAACTACTTACTTAACAAGCTACCTTGCTAGCCAGCTGAATTAACTAGCTGAAATAACTAGTTACCCAGCTATCTATTAATCTGACTTAACTAGCTTTTTAACTAGCTAGTAGCTGGCTAGCCAACTGACTAAACTAGGTAACTTAACTAGCTAGACAGCTGGCTAGCCAGTTGACTTAACTAGATAGCTACCATGATAGACAGCTGGCTAGCCAGCTAACTTAACTGACTTAACTCACTAGCCAGCTGACTTAACTAGTTGGCTTACTAGCTAGCTACATAGCT
>NW_007277517.1:0-1017 GCF_000164805.1 Carlito syrichta | reverse complement strand
ATTCCTCTCCATTCCATTTTATTCCATTCCATTCCCCTACATTCCATTCCATTCATGTCCATTGCAATCCATTCCTTCCTCTTCATTCAATTTTACTTCATTTATTTTTATTCAATTCCTCTCCATACCCGTCCCCTCCATTTCATTGCATTCCATTCCACAGCCTTCCACTACATCACACTACTCCCATTCCGTTTCATACCATTGCATTATGCTCAATTCCATTCCATTCCTCTCCATTCTATTCCATTCCATTCTAATCCTCTTTATTCAATTCCTCTCCATGCCACTCCTCTCCATTCCATTCCATTCTTCTTTTTTCCATTCTACAGAATAGAATGTCCATTCTTCTATTCTATTCTATTCCATCCCTTTCCTCAACATTTTTTCATCTCCATTACAATTCTTTCCTGTACATTCTTTCAACTCTTTTCCATTTTCTCCATTCCTTTCCATTTCACTTCATTCAATTCCATTTTTTGCAATCCCATTCCATTCCTTACTCTTCTTTGCATTACCTTTCACTCCATTCCATTCCATTCTACTGTATTCCATTCTGGTCCATTCAAATCCCTTCCACTACATTCCATTCCATTCCAATCCTCACCATTCCATCCTACCCATTCCGTTCCATCCCATTCCATTCCTCTCCATTCCTTTCCATTTCTTTCCAGTTTATTTCTCTCCATTTCTTTCCATTTCTTTCCATTCCTCTCCATTGCATTGCATTGTTCTCCATTTCTTTCTATTCCTTTCCATTCCTCTCCATTTTTCTCACTTCCATTCAATTCCTCTCCATTCCTCTCCATTCCATTCCATTCTTCTCTCATCCTTTTCCTTTCCAATCCATTCCACTCACTTCAATTCCATTATTCTCCCTCACAATCGTCTCCATTCATTTACATTCCACTCCATTCAATTTGTTTCTCTGCATTCCATTATATTACTCTCCAATCCATTCAATTCCTCTCCATTTCAGTTGATTCTTCTCCGTTCCAATTGATTTCTCTGAATTCC
>NW_007277516.1:0-801 GCF_000164805.1 Carlito syrichta | reverse complement strand
CAATTCAGGGTTAAGTATACAAACTTTGATTATGCAGTTACCCTTGTTAATGAGGTAAGGATTTTTCAAATAATATGTGTTCTGAAATCAGTAAAGTTTATTAAAAACAAAAAATCATGAAAAACCTGGTTTTATAACACAAATGTCAGTATATTTTAATTTTAAAAAATCTATATTTTCCCACATTAGGAGCTTTACAAGGGAAAGTCATGTAATATTTTAAGTATTTGATTGAAAACAGCTGATAAGCTGGGCTGGGTGGCTCATCCTGTAATCCTGTGCCTTTGGGAGGCTGAGGTGAGTGGATTGCCTGAGCCCACGGGTTCGAGACCCGCCTGGGCAGTGAGACCTCATCTCTACAATAAATCAAAAAATCAGCCGGGTGTTGTAGCGCATGCCTGTAATTCCGCCCCAGCAGGTCGAGGCTGCGGTGGCCAGAGCGGCCACTGCACTCCAGTCTGTGTGACAGAGTGAGACTCCAACTCAAAAAACAAAACAAAACAAACAAACAAAAAAAACAACTGATAAAATTTAATCTTTATTATAATTAAATAATGTTTATTAAGCCAGGAATAGAACTTTTCATAATTGATAAATAATATCTGAAGGTAGTATGTATAAACTCTTCAGCCCACTTGGAATTAAATTATACTTCTACCATATTACTTTGGAAAAAATTACGTAACATTGCTGTGCCAAAAATTTTTCACTCAGAAGTATATGATTTTATATATAAATTACTTTGAAATGTGTCTAAATAAATAGCTTAAAAGTACTAATCCATTCTAAAATTGCCAACTA
>NW_007277515.1:0-824 GCF_000164805.1 Carlito syrichta | reverse complement strand
TAGTTATTGAACTTTAATACTATGCTTATATCCTAATTAAGCTAATTACCTTATCCGTTAAATTCTTTTTATAAATCGTATAATAACTATTACACTGAATAATGTAGCAAAAGGAAACAAAAACAGCAAGCATAGATTTACGCAGCTATGAGTGTATATGTATATATTTTATCCTACCAAGTTTACTTTAAAAATCAAATAGTAGCTGTCACACTCTTGAACAAGGAAATGCAAGTTTGCCAAGATGGCGGCCAATGGGCTGAAGCAGACAGAGTTTCGGTAATTAACGAAACAAAAGAAAACGTTCTACCTGGCTAGGGGCAGGGCAACAAAACTATCATGGTAATTTAGCTTCTAATCTTAGCCCTAGGGGAAACAGCTTTCGGGAACAAGAGCTGACTACCCAGTCTACCAGGAAATAGAAGTTAAAAAATATCTAGAAAGAAGTAAAACTTAGAAAGACAGAGAGAAATAATTCTGCTATGCACTTTCCATCAGGTGTATTGAGATTTACTTATAAGTTTTACTGCCATGTATGCACACTGGTCACCAATCACACGCCAATATCATAGGCATAACTGATATCCCACGTCAGAGGCGATCCTCCAGATGGGCCCCCACAGGCCTCAGCCATGTAGCTATAGATGTTGGCTCCCAACACCCCATGGCATCACTGACCAGTTGGCAGCTCCAGACTCCAGGAATCTGCCTGTGTGTTTGCCTGCTGGTGACCTCCCAACATGGTGGGACAGAAGGACCTGTCTAAAGAGGAATCCTAGGTTGAAATTATGTCCTTTCTCAGTGTGGCTTTAGAGGCAGGAAGA
>NW_007277514.1:0-695 GCF_000164805.1 Carlito syrichta | reverse complement strand
TTATATCATTTATCACTACTTAATATATTTTCCATTTATGTATTTGTTATTGTATGTTCTCTCCTTAGAATAAGAGTGTTCAGCCGGGCTCGGTGGCTCAGCCTGTAATCCCGTGCCTTTGGGAGGCTGAGGTGAGTGGATTGCCTGAGTCCGTGGGTTCGAGACCCGCCTGGGCAGGGAGACTTCATCTCTACAATAAATAAAAAAATCAGCTGGGCGTGGTAGCGCGCGTGTAATTCCGGCTACTTGGAAGGCTGAGGTGGAAGGATCGCCGGATCCCAGCAGGTTGAGGCTGCGGTGGCCGGGAGCGGCCACTGCACTCCAGTCTGGGCGACAGAGTGAGACTCCGACTCAAAAAAAAAAAAAAAAAAAAGAATAAGAGTGTTCTTCGAGGGTAGGGGTTTTGTTTTGTTCACTGCTATATCCCCAGTACTTAGTTGTATTAGATGTATTCAATAAATATTTTAGAATGAACAAATGAATTAATCAGTGAATTCATTCTCGAGGAGATGAGTCTTAAGAAGGGTTTTCAAAGCATGAAGGACCTGGTAGAAAAGAGGGTGAAGGATGTTACCGACAGAAACAGTGTCATTTACCAAGACAGGGATGTAAGAATGAGCTCCTTAGTTTTGGGGACAGTAAGCATATTATTTTACTACTATGAATGGCAGTTAAGATGTGAATGGACCGGGCTC
>NW_007277513.1:0-797 GCF_000164805.1 Carlito syrichta | reverse complement strand
CCGAACTCGGTGGCTCAGCCTGTGATCCCCGTGCTTTGGACGGCCGAGGTGAGTGGATTGCCAGAGCGCGCGGGTTCGAGGCCCGCCTGAGAAACTTGGCAAGAACTCATCTCTACAGAAAATCAAAAAAGTACCCGGGTGTGGTAGCGTGTGCCTGTAGTTCCAGCTACTTGGAAGACTGATGTGGAAGGATCGCCGGAGCCCAGCAGGTCGAGGCTGCAGTGGCCGGAAGCAGCCACTGCCCTCCAGTCTGGATGACAGAGTGAGACTCCAACTTAAAAATAAATATAATAAAAAATAAAAAATATTTTTTCAATATAATCAATGAACTATTTACCTACACTTTCACAGAGCAAAATACCTAGAAGTTTAGAAAACACTAAGTATACCATGTAACAAAAATAAATTAATCAAAAAACTCGTTTGTTTTCTTTTTTATATTTTGCTATTTATCAGAAAAATGAATATCTAAATGAATTGCATACATGTTAAGGTAAATTGCATGCAGAATTATTATTTATAGAGCTTAAAAACATAATGTAGATGTAGGTTCCAGATGAGTGTATATAATTCCATGTTTTCTTTATGAATTTCAATAATACACTACCTACATGTGGTATCTATGGAGAACAAAAATTTAATAAAAATAGATTAATTATAAGCCTCAAATGTAAGAAAATAATAAACGTGGGGGGAATGAGGTGAATATTTTAAAGAAGTCTTCTATTACTTGTACTAAGTGGTGACTTCATGGATTTTCAATTTTTTGTTGTTGTTACCAAGCTGGAGTGCAGTGG
>NW_007277512.1:0-659 GCF_000164805.1 Carlito syrichta | reverse complement strand
CCGGGAGACTGAGTAAAAGGTGGTCTGTCCTTGTCGACCCGTGACGTGCAGCTTCTAGGGATCTGTCTCTCACCCGTATCGCATGAAGCGCACATCGGGAAAAAGGCTTAGTCCGTCGAGTTGCCTTCTTCCGGTCTGGTCTCTGGGTTCCCTGGGCTCTGCCGAGTTCATGTCTGTCTCCAGCTGGCCAGACCCCGGCCTGCTCTTGGGCTGCTTCAGTTGAAAGACCTATCTTCTGCCTGCTCCCTTGAGTGTACACGGTTTCTACCTACCGCAGACTCCTTGCGAAGCATAGTCCCGCCGATTTCTTTTTTCGGTGCTCGTTAACAATAACGAAAGCTTTACGTGTTTAGTAAATCAGACGCCATTCCGGGTCAGAAAGGAGTTTGAACGATCACGATGTGTCATATAATTGCACCGAGGCGGGCACGATTAGGAATACTTCCTAGCTTAAAGTGTATCTCCTAAGTAGAAAGTGAGTAGTTTTTATTGACATACAGTCATGAAAAGGAAATGATATCTTTTCTTGTTTTGTTTTGATGCGATCGTCAGCCCCTTGTTTCGGTTTTCTGTTACGAGCGTGGTCGTGATACTTTTCAAGAATAGAATGGACCGTAAAATAGTACAGAGAACATATGGATCGTGTAAAGAAAAGAGTG
>NW_007277511.1:0-843 GCF_000164805.1 Carlito syrichta | reverse complement strand
CCGCCTCAGCCTTCCAAGTAGCTGGAACTACAGTAGCGCGCTACCACGCCCAGCTAATTTTTTGATTTTTTTATAGAGATGAGGTCTTGCTGCCCAGGCGGGTCTCGAACCCGTGGGCTCAGGCAATCCACTCAACTCAGCCTCCCAAAGGCGTGAGATTACAGGCTGAGTCACCAAGCCTGGCTTGTGTTTTTGAAAAGACAAAGTTGGTAAATTTGTCTTTACATAAATTATGTATTTTTCCAGAATATAACTTTTATTTTCTCATCATTGTATTAAGGTTTAGGAGCAAGATAAAAATGCATTTCTCGTTCTCAGTCTGTCTTTTTCAAACGTTATTATGAGAGTGCTTTGAGTTACTCAAAGCTTTAGCAGGAAAACCACCCGGAAAAGATTCACCCTAGTGTCCTTTCCCACTATCATAAGGCTCTTGCTCATTCTTTTCATCAAAGAAGGCAATTTTGGGAGTGTTTTGATGAAAAATCATTAGACCTCCACCTTATATTTCTAATTTGTCTCCTTCTAACTTCTTTTTGTTTCCTGATCTTAAAAAATTATTTAAAGAGCACTCATTTTTCTTCAATTAATATCAGAAAGTCTACATTGACATGGTTAAGTTCCCAGGAACCTCAGCTCGTTAGGGATGGATTAATAACTAAGGGTGATTAATCCATCACTTACAAACATGTTTTGAATTTGATGGAGCTTATGTTCAGAAATAAAATTCATATCTTCCATTTTCCTATTTTAATTCCATGTTTTCACAAAATTTTTGAAGTCCTCTGTAAGGCAATAGCAAACTTAAGCGATGCGCATGTTTATTGTGGCATTCGATTTGGTAAG
>NW_007277510.1:0-832 GCF_000164805.1 Carlito syrichta | reverse complement strand
GGCTGGCCAGTTGTCTAGCCAGCTGCTAAATAGCAAGACGTCTGGCTGGACAGTGGGATATAAAGCCAGCTTAACTAGCCAGCCACCCTGCTGGTCACCTGGCTAGCCAGCCGGATTAATTAGCTGGCCACCTACCTGATGAGCCAGATTACCAGCCATCTTAACTTGCCAGCCACCTAGCTAGCCAGCTGACTTAACTATCTGACTTAACTAGAGAGCCATCTGTCTAGCCAGCTGGCTTAACTAACTAGCCAACTAGCTAGCCAGCCAGCAACACAGCTCACTTAACTCTCTGACTTTACTAGATGGCCAGCCGGCTAGCCAGCTGACTTAATTAGCAAGCTACTTACCTAGCCAGGTGGCTACCCAGTTGACTTAACTAGCTGATTTAACCAGCTAGCCAGCTGGCTAGCCAGCTGACTTAACTTTTGAGATACCTAGCTAGCCAGTTGGCTTACCACTTGAATTAACTAGCTGACTTATCCAGCTATCCAGCTGGCTAGCCAGCTGACTCAACTATCTGACATAACTAGTTAGCCAGCTGGCTAGCCAGCTGACTTAAGTAGCTGGCATCTTCAGTTAGCCAGGTGGCTAGCTAACTGACTTAACCAGCTTCCTACCAACACATACCGCTGACTTGCCTGCTGAATTAACTACCTTGCTTCCTAGCTAATCAGCTGGCTAGCGAGCTGACTTAACTAGGTGACTTAACTGACTAGTCAGCTGGCTAGCCAGCTGACTTAACTAGCTAGCTATCTAGCTAGCCAGCTGGGAAGTCAGATGAAATAACTAGCTGACTTAAATAACTAGCCAGCTGACTAGCCAGCTGAAT
>NW_007277509.1:0-929 GCF_000164805.1 Carlito syrichta | reverse complement strand
TTTTGTGAGCAACTTTGACAACTATGCTTTGTTAATGTTCCGTGTTCTGTGACCACAGACATAGCTACTGTGCACACTCTTGTACGTGTGTTCTCGTGCTCATGTGTCTGAGTTTCCTTGCTCCCTCTCTAGGAGTGAAAATGCTAGATCACAGGGTCTGAGCATCTTAAAACTCATTTTAATATTCCGTATTGATTTTCAAACTAGTTGTGGCAATTGACAATCTCATCTCCAGCATTTAAGTACTGCAATTTATCCACACTTAAATTATTGATCGGCCGGGCTCGGTGGCTCAGCCTGTAATCCCGCGCCTTTGGGAAGCTGAGGTGAGTGGATTGCCTGAGCCCGCGGGTTCGAGACCCACCTGGGCAGGGAGACCTCATCTCTACAATAAATCAAAAACTCAGCCGGGCGTGGTAGCGCATGCCTGTAGTTCTGGCTACTTGGAAGGCTGAGGCAGAAGGATCACCGGAGCCCAGCAGGTCGAGGCTGCGGTGGCCAGGAGCGGCCACTGCACTCCAGTCTGGGCGACAGAGTGAGACTCCAACTCAAAAAAAAAAAATTATTGCTCAAGTGATCAAAAACATTGACTAATCCCTTATTTCTTACCACATTAAGTGCAAATCTTTGCCATTTATGTTCAAATTTATTCTTCTGGCTTACCACTGTTTCCCACTCTACAGCATAATTCTGAGTGTCAATCACAAAACGTGTCTCCATGCCACTGCATGAAAATTCACGCATTTCAAGTCACACAAATACAAATGTAATGTTGTTTGTCTAAAATACTATGTTTTCCATCAAGATCGCCCCAGAGCTAGCAGAAGATTGAATTTTACCAAATCTCATTGTGCAGAGGAAGACTGTATGTTGGTTAAAAGATGTGAATGGCATTTTTTTAGCATCAAAAATCTGTCCGCTTCTGGGAA
>NW_007277508.1:0-783 GCF_000164805.1 Carlito syrichta | reverse complement strand
TACTGGGTGACCTTTCACAGAAGCAAAAAACTGAGTATCACATGTACTCACTCATAAGTGGACCTTGAACGACCATCTTAATAAAAAAGAAAGATTTTCAGAGTTGGCAAATCGGAGGGGAGGGGGAGGGGCAGGATTTGCAGTAGTCGCAATCCGCCGGAAGAGCGGGGAAGTTCGGGGACAGGCCTGACCAACAAGGGTTCCTGTAAAATGAATATGAATATATTTCACCCTGAATTGTACCCTACATCTTTCAAATTACAAATGAAGAAGAAAACGTTTATCCCAGATCCCTGAATCCATGGCCAGTCATTAGAAAGAAATTCTTGTTTCTATAGCCTTAATCACTTTTTTCCACACCCAAATAAAAACACATACCCTTATTTTATTGAAATGTGCTTAGATAAAATATCCTATTGCTGATTTTTAATTAACTTATTTTTGAAATATATCCCACTTGACTCATTCGATATGTTTCATTGAGTATAGCTAGCAACTGTATACTAGTGCTTCAAATGAATTCTCCCGATTTGTGTCTTTTTCCCTGCAGCGGTATGTGTAGATTCCTGGCATGTTTCCTTTCTGACCATGTTTGCGTTTTCTCATGTGTTAATGTTACGTTGGAGTTGTTGAAATGTATCCGACACCTACTCTGCACAATGAATGGTACCTGCTGTCAATCTCTTTATTGTGGGGGAGGGGCTCCGGGTCTCTCGCCATCGCGAGGTTGCAGTGCCTCGCTTCGCGTCACGTCCGCGTCACCTTCTGGGTTGACGTGATCCT
>NW_007277507.1:0-379 GCF_000164805.1 Carlito syrichta | reverse complement strand
TTCCTCTCCATTCCATTCCATTCCATTGCATACCATTCCATGCCTTTCCATTCCATTCCAATCCATGCCTCTGCGTTCCATTCCATTCCACTCCATTCCTCTCTGTTCCTTTCCATTCCATTCCATTCCACTCTGTTCCATTCCATTCCATTCCGTTCCATTCCTTTCCATTGCATTCCGTTCCATTTCATTCCCTTCCATTCCTCTCCGTTCCATCTATTCCATTCCCTTCCTTTCCATCCCTCTACATTCCATTCCATTCCATTCCATTCCTTTCCATTCCTCTCCATTCCATTTCATTCTATTCCATTCCTCCCCATTCCATTCCATTACATACAATTCATCTCCATTCCATTCCATTCTCCATTCCATTCCATTC
>NW_007277506.1:0-536 GCF_000164805.1 Carlito syrichta | reverse complement strand
AATGGAGAGGAATGGAATGGGATAGAATGGATTTGAATGGAAGGGAGTTGAATAGAGTGGAGTGCAATGGAATGGAATAGAATGGAATGGATTGGAATGGAGAGGAATAGAAGAAAAGGAATGGAATGTAGAGGAATGTAATGGAGTGAAATGGCATGGAAGAGAATGGGATGGAATGGAGAGGGATGGAATGGAATGGAACAGAGAGGAGAGGAATGGAATGGAATTTAAAGGAATTGAATTGAATGGAATGCTATGGATTGGAATGGAATGCAGTGGAATGGAATGAAATGGCATGGAATGGTGAGGAGAGGAGAAGAATGAAATGGAATGGAATTGAATGGAATAGAGTGACATGGAATGCAATCGAATGAAATGGAAAAGAATGGAGAGGAATGGAACGGAAAGAAATGGAATGGAATGAAGAGGGATGGAATGGAGTGGAGAGGAATGGATTGGAGGAATAGAAAGGAGAGGAATGGAATGGAATGAAATGGGATGGATATAATGGAATGGAATGGATGGAATGGAATGGA
>NW_007277505.1:0-670 GCF_000164805.1 Carlito syrichta | reverse complement strand
ACCCGGCTAGGTAAGTGGCTAGCCAGCTGACTTAACTTCCTGACTTAACTAGCTAACCAGCTGAAGTAACTAGCTGACATAACTATCTAGCTACCTAGCAAAGTAGCTGACTTTACTAGCTGAAATACCTAGCTAGCATCCTAGCTAGCTAGCTAGCTAGCCAACTTAACTAACTGATGAAACTAGCTAGATAGCTGACATAACTAGCTGACTTAACTAGCTGGCTACCTAGCTAGGCAGTTGACTTTACTAGCTGAAATAACTAGCCAGACAGCTGTGTAGCCCTCTGAATTAAGTACCTTTTTAACTAGCTAGCGATCTGGGTAGCCAATTGACTTAACGAGGTAACTTAACTAGGTAGCTAGCTGGTTAGCCAACTAATTAATCAACTAGTTGATTAATGTGCTAGGCAGCTGCCCAGCAGGGTGTCTAAACTAGCTGGCTTAACTAGTTATCCAGGTGGCTAGCCAGCTGACTTAACTAGCTCTCTAACTCTCTAGACATCTGTATAGCCAACTTTCTTAAGTAACTGACTTAATTAGCTAGCCAGTTGGCTAGGCATCTGACTTAACTAGGTCACTACCTAGTTAGACAGCTGGCTAGTCAGCTGACTTAATTAGCTGTTTTAACTAGCTGGCCTGCTTTCTAGTTGAATTAACTAGCTTGCTAC
>NW_007277504.1:0-452 GCF_000164805.1 Carlito syrichta | reverse complement strand
TGGATTCGAGTGGAGTTGAATGGAATGAATGGAGTGGAATGGAATGGAATGGAGAGGAATGGAATGGAATGGAGGGGAATGGAATGGAATGGAAAGGAATGGAGAGAAATGGAATGGAGTGGAAAGGAATGGAATGGAATTGAGAGGACTGAATTGAAGTGGAATGGAATGGAGAGTTATGGAATGGAATTGAGAGGAATGGTGAGAAATTGAATGGAGTGGAAAGAAATGGAATGGAATGAAATGGAATGGAATTGAATGGAATTGAGAGGACTGGAATGAAGTAGAATGGAATGGAGGTTTGTGGAATGGTACTGAGAGGAATAGATTGAATTGGAATGCAGTGGAATGGAATGGAATCTAATGGAATGGAGGAGAGTGAATCAGAAAGAGAATAGAATGGAATGGAGAGGAATGGAATAGAATTGCATAGAGATGAATGAATGCAATGA
>NW_007277503.1:0-646 GCF_000164805.1 Carlito syrichta | reverse complement strand
CTTTTTATTTATTTATAGATAACCTTTTACAGTGATAATTTGAATTTATCTTTTAATAATTGTTAGGTGAAACATTTAGTTTTTGGATCATTTTTAATTCCATTGGAGAGCAGGTTTTAGGAGGAAGAAGTTCAGTATGAGCACAAGGGCTAAAAACTTAGCCTTAGTATTAATTAAGAAATTAATTTGGACCCCAGCCACATTTATATAGACCCAAGGATTCTCTGGGTGGATGGCATACAGAGTGCTGTGGTGGGCCATGCCCCTCCCCCTTCAGTCAACAGCCACTATTGCTGAGCTAGGTGTTTCCCCTCCCCTTCAGGAGAGGCCGCACCATCTCTTTCAGTGGCTTTTTAGTCCAGATATTGGACAAAGTCCTGGGGGCTTAGGCTATTACTTTAGGTGCCCATATTGACCACATTCATAGCAGCTGATACCATCTCCTTAGCAGGTTTATTTTTATCAGGCCTCTTTTTTTTTTTTTTTTTTTGGGTGGCTGGAGCTTTTGCCTTTTGTGGCAACTGCCAATTTGTTTACCTTTCCTCTGGCTGGTGCTCATTTTGGAGTTCTTTTCCTTTTTTTTTTGCTTTACGACTTTCCAATGATGTCTACAAAACGGCCTGGTATAAAACCTTTTTTTTTTTTA
>NW_007277502.1:0-817 GCF_000164805.1 Carlito syrichta | reverse complement strand
CCGCCTTTGGGAGGCTGAGGTGAGTAGATTGCCTGAGCCCGCGGGGAAGAAACCTGCCTGGGCAGCGAGACCTCATCTCTACAATAAATCAAAAAATCAGCCGGGTGTGGTAGTGCATGCCTGTAATTCCGGCTACTCGGAAGGCTGAGGCAGAAGGATCGCCGGAGCCCAGCAGGTCGAGGCTGTGGTGACCGGGAGCGGCCACTGCACTCCAGTCTGGGTGGCAGAATGAGACTCCAACTCAAAAATAATAATAATAATAATAATTTGATGGGATAATTTGACTTGCTGTGTTTTACAACTGATGATAAGTAGAATGTTGATTGCACATAAATCACTGCCTCTAAATGTCTTCAAACAGTTTGTGTTTGTTCCCTTCTGATCAAAGTCAAACTTGGGAGATTATGTAACCAGGACTGGGCCCAAGAAACAGCTCTTTCGCTCCTGGCAGTACACAGTTCTCAGCCTAAGCATTAATATTTTACAGGATAAGCCCAACTTTTGTATTTTTTAAGATGGTGTTTTTGTTATTGTTGTCAATCATGGCCAGCATTAAAATTTTAAATTATCTGTCACTACTAAAGACCTTTAAGTGTGGGTGAACCATTATATGCAGACACATTTGAGAGATGAGAGACTTGAATTTTCCTCTTAAATCACTAGTGGGTTCAGGCCCCAGGAAAACCAGGGCAGTTTATTTTTAGCTACTCCCCTTGGGGTAAAGGGAGGAGGCCTAGGCAATGGACTGTTTGTATTTGGAAAAAATGGCTGTATCTGCCTAGGTGAAAGGGTTTATTCTCTAGTTAGTGTGAGATAA
>NW_007277501.1:0-889 GCF_000164805.1 Carlito syrichta | reverse complement strand
GCAGCAGCCCCGCGATTTCAGATACAGCTCCTCGGGACCATGTCCCGCAGCATAGCAGCTGGGAATGCAGAGGTTGGGAGGAGAGGAGTTGGGGCCAGGAGGGTGCGAGGCCACCGTCACTGAACCCTGGGGCTGAGATTAATCCCTGTCTAAATTTGGAAAACCTGGCCAAGGCCCTGGGGCTTTCCCCAGAGAGTTGTACTCTACCCGGAGGTCTGTCTGGGGCTGGGGGGATCATGGGAGCATTTCAGAGAACCAGTGGGAGCATCGGACAGAAGGAGTGAGGGGGAGGCACCTTCACGCACCTTCTCACCTGTCCCTTGTCCTAACTTCCTGCCTCTTCCAATCCCTCATTCCCAGGCCAGGTTTCCCAGCATAGCAGTTCAAGTCGCCCTTTCCAGCTGGTACATGACAAGTGAGTGTTTGCTTCTGCCACGGGGAGGGCACAGGGATGGGAGACTAGCTGGGACCCAGGAGGAGCAGGACCAGGCTGTGGCCAGGGTCACACAGTCATTATGGAAGGGGTGCGATCGCCAGCCCCAGGCACTGGGGGAGCCGCCACCTGCTTTTTTCCAGATCCAGGGCTTCGAGGTCTGGTGACTCACCCCTGGCATCTGCTGCATGACCGGTGATGCCCAGTGGTGGCCAGACATTCATGGTGCTCATGTCTTCTTGTCTCCCTGTTCTCCATGTAGCACTCTGGTCCCACAGGAGGCAACACCAAAGATCCTGGCCACCCTCCTGTCTGTCGGATTAAGGGTCTTCTTTGCTTTTGCAGGGAAGGAGGGGGAGCTGGGGAGGGGGAACCAAAGGAGGATTTAAGACAAATACTTCAGACTGGTGTAAAGGGACAGATATGACTATTATGTCAACGACTTCCGTCCTTCGT
>NW_007277500.1:0-516 GCF_000164805.1 Carlito syrichta | reverse complement strand
CTAGCTAGTTAGGTCAGCTGGTTTAGTCAGCTGCCTAGCTGGGTAGTTAACTAGTTAAATTAGCTGGCTAGCCAGCTAGCTAGCTAGTTAGATCACCTAGTTAAGTCAGATCGCTAGCTAGCTGGATAGCTAGGTAGCTAGATAGTTAAATCAGCTGGCAAGCATGCAGGATACATATGTAGCTAACTAGTTGAGTCAGCTGGCTAGTCACCTGACTAACTAGTGATGTCAGCTAGTTAAATCAGCTGGTTAGCCATCTGGCTAATGAGTTAAGTCACCTAGTTGAGTCAGCTGGCTAGCCAGCTGTCTAGATGGTTAAGTCTGTTAGTTAATACAAGTGGCAACCATCTGCTAACTAGGCAACTAGCTAGTTAATCCATCTGGCTAGTCATCTAGCCAACCAGGTAGCTAGCAAATTAAGTCAGCTGACTTGCCTGCTAGCCAGCCAACTACGTCTCAGTTAGTTAATTCAGCTAGCTAGCCTGCTAGCTACTTAAGTCAGGTAGCTAGTCAGCT
>NW_007277499.1:0-654 GCF_000164805.1 Carlito syrichta | reverse complement strand
GATTAATAGCCAAGTGACTAGCCAACTGACAACTATTTTTGCTACCTAACTAGCCAGCTGGCAAGCAAGCTGACTTAAATAGTTGTCTTGCTTGCTAGTCAGCTGTAATTATTAGCTTGCTATATAGCTAGCCAACTGGCCAGACAGTTGACTTAATAGGTGACTTAACTAGATAACCAGCTGTCTAAACAGCTGACTTAAGTAGCAAGCAACCTAGCTAACCAGCTGGCTAGCCAGCTGACTTAACTATGTGACTTAACTAGCTAGCCAGCTTGTTGGACAGCTGACATAACTAGTTAGCTACCTAGTTAGCCAGCTGTATAGCCAGCTGACTTAACTAGGTTGCTTAACCAGCTAGCCAGCTAGCTTGACAGCTGACATAACTCTCTAGCTACCCAGCTAGCCAGCGGTCTAACCAGCTGACTTAACTAGGTTATTTAACTAACTAGCCACTTTGCTAGCAGGTTTACTTAACTGCATGGCTACCTAAGTAGCCAGCTGGATAGCCAGCTGACTTAACTAGTTAGCTACCTATATATACCTCTGGCATGCCAGCTGACTTAATTACCTTGCTTTCTAGCTAACCAGTTGGCTGGCGAGCTGACTAAACTAGTTGACTTAACTAGTTAGACAACTAGCTAGCCAGCTGACTTG
>NW_007277498.1:0-686 GCF_000164805.1 Carlito syrichta | reverse complement strand
GATCTCTTGTGTTTGAATTTTTTCATCCTTAATGAGATGAGGGAAGTTTTCTTGAATGATTTCATGAAATGTTTGTTCCAGTGTGGCTTCTGTTTCTCTCTCTGCCTCAGGAAGCCCAATTACTCTTTGGTTCAGTCTCTTAAAGTGATCATTCATCTCTTGCAGGTTTTATTCTGTCTTTTTGAGCTTCTTTTCTATGCTTTTGACAGTTTGGGTTAGTTCTGTGTTTTGGTCTTCGAGCTCTGAGATTCTTTCTTCTGCTTGACTGATTCTGCTTTCCATGCTTATTAGTCTGTTGTTCATTTCCATCACAGTATTCTTTACTGCTGTCATTTCTGACATCAGCTCCTTCCTATTTTCCTCTTGTCTCTCCTCAATTTTTTAAATTCTCTCCATTAATGTCTTGATGTCTAGGTTTGTTGCATGTGACCAGTCATTCTGGGGACTCTTCATTGTTTGTGTTCCAGAATCTGTTTTCTCAGTGTCTGATTTCCCAGGGGTCTGTGTGAGACCTATATTCTTCTTTTGGTTTTTCTTCATTTGTGCAGTTTTTTCCCCCTCCCTACTTCTTCCTTCCCTCCATGTTACTGTCTTCTTTAATTCTGTTATTCAGGGGTAAAGGGATTGGTTTTACTTCAGTTTGTTCAATCTCCTATTCTTTTATGTATGTCCTCTTACTTTGTTCA
>NW_007277497.1:0-737 GCF_000164805.1 Carlito syrichta | reverse complement strand
CTTTCACCCATAAGCAGGCACTGAACACTAGCCACATAAGTCCAGGGTCAAATTTGCCGAAACGAGGCACCACTAAATGAGGGAGGGAGGAAAAAGGGAGGGTGGCACATGGCAACACATTGGGTACCTGAACCACTACCAAGAAGAGAGAGGGCCAGCTAGATGCTCAAACGTCACCTGCATGCTCCCTACTTATGTAGCAAATCCCCATTTGTGCTCCACAATTCTAAAATTTATATATATATATATATAGAATTTATATATATATTTAATGAGAATTTATATAAATATATATATATTTAAATAGAATTAGTTTCTACGAATATCTATCTAAATTGAATACAATGTAAATATCTTCTAAGAAGAGTTGGTTTTGAGACTGAGCTTTTGCTTCCAAAACCTCTATCCTATTCCATCGTTCTATGTGCCTCTTATATCAGTCCCAGATTGTTTAGATTACTGAGACTCCTAGTAAAGTTTAAAAGTCTGGAAGTGTGATATCTTCCACTTTGTTGATTTTGCTGAGGATTATTTTGAGTATCTGTGCTCTTTTTTAATATGAATTTCTGTATTGTCATTTTTAGGTCTGAGAAAAATGATATTAGTAACTTTGTGAATATTGCATTAAATTTGTAGATTGCCTTGGGTGAGATGGAAACCTTGACAATATTGTTTTTTCCAGTCCATGAGCATGGAATATTTTTCCATCTGTTTGTGTCATCCTTGATTCTTGAGCA
>NW_007277496.1:0-630 GCF_000164805.1 Carlito syrichta | reverse complement strand
TGATTTATTGTAGAGATGAGGTCTCGCCAAGTTGCCCAGGAAGGTCTTGAACCCGCGGGCTCAGTCAATCCACTCACCTCAGCCTCCCAAAGTGCTGGGATTACAGGCTGAGCCACCGAGCCCAGCTTAGATGATTATTTTAAAGGACCACACGGCAGTTTTCCACGTCAAAGGTCTCAAGATACTTGTCACACCAGACACCTGCAGGATGTCACACCCTAAAGTGTACACTGGGCCTTTCTTTTCCCCCAGGCTTTTACTATTCTTTCTTCAGAGCCCTCTAGGGCAGAGGCTATACCCTAACCTTGGCTAGACCCACCTCAGCAAATTGCGGTGTAGAAGCCAGCACAGCGCGGAGACTCAGGATGAGATCCTCTCTCTGGATACCGTGGGGATCATTAGGTGGCTGGAAAAGGGAGAAGGGTCATGGATTTCTAGAGTTCTTTAGACCACCCTGAACATAGGTTTGCACCTGGCAACCCTGTAGAACAGGGCAATGCGTATACCCAATAAGGCAGGAAAGAGATACGAGACCCAGCAAAGAGCCATACTTGAGCTTATGTGTTCCTTTTCCTTGGGAGCTTGTTTTTTAGAGTTTTTTTTGGTAAATCTGATCACATATTTTTCTAT
>NW_007277495.1:0-877 GCF_000164805.1 Carlito syrichta | reverse complement strand
GGGAAGGCTGAAGAAGAAGGATCGCCTGAGCCTGGCAAGTCAACATTGGGATGGCTGTGAGTGTGCCACTGCACTCCAGCCTGGGCAACAGAGTGAGACTCCAACTCAAAAAATAAAATAAAAAAGTAAAAAGCGTATAACCGGAAAGCACAATTTTAATTTTTGTTTTGTTTTTAACAATTATGGGCGGTGGCCCTTTAAGAAATTTGGGAAAGGAAGTAAATACCCTGTTAATGGGTAGAAAGGAAGTAAATGTCCTCTAATGTGGATACATATCTGCCGCTCTTTGCTAAGCCATTTTAAAATCAAAGCTAGTGCCTCACTAAGCTGGCATTTGTGAGAATGGTCACTCAAGTCTCCATGATGAGGAAAAATAAGTCATGTGTGTACATGATGAGGAGATGTCTTAGGAATACACAGGCCCAGGAGGAAAATAAAACCAGAACACCATGGCTGAGACATTAATTTGGCTTCAAAAATATGAAGGTCCAGTAAGTGACTACTTTGAAAAGCCAAACACTCTTACTGGCCTTGCAGAGCTACTAGTGTTCACAGAATGAGTGCAGGCCATCTGTCTGATAAAGCAAGTTATGAAGGGAAGGGATTTGGTGCCAAGTGGCTGCTGGAGACCAGCAGAAGCATAAACAACAGGGTCCAAGTGGAAACTCTCATGCTGAACAGATCTTGCTACTGTGGACAATCCTTTTGAAGCCATGACAGCACAGAGAGAGAAGACCTTACAAGAGCTTTAGGGAATGATTACTGCAAACATAGAAAGGACACCAAAGTTGGGTTGGGGAGTATCTTGTCGACTCAGCTGCCATACCCATATACACAGACTAGTGACTTTCATAACACAAATTTATTTCTCATAGTC
>NW_007277494.1:0-472 GCF_000164805.1 Carlito syrichta | reverse complement strand
TGAGCCCGCGGGTTCGAGACCCGCCTGGGCAGAGAGACCTCATCTCTACAATAAATCAAAAAATCAGCCGGGCGTAGTAGCGCGCACCTGTAATTCCGGCTACTTGGAAGGCTGAGGTGGAAGGATCGTTGGAGGCCAGCAGGCGAGGCTGCGGTAGCCGGGAGCGGCCACTGCACTTCAGTCTGGGCCACCGAGTGAGACTCCAACTCAAAAAAAAAAAAAAAGACTTTAGTATTCATTGTGTACATACACCACATTTTTTAATCCACTCATAACTTTGATGGACATTTAGGGTGATTTCATACCTTGACTATTGCGAATAATGCTAAAATGAATATGGGATTGAAGATATTTTATAAGCTTTTAAAACTCTGCCTTGTAATTTATGTATTTATACCAAGTACTTGCTTATTTTTTTATTTGTTTAAATCTGGGGGGTACGAGTGTAATTTTGTTGCATGCATAGGTGGTG
>NW_007277493.1:0-385 GCF_000164805.1 Carlito syrichta | reverse complement strand
CTGGCTAGCCAGCTGAATAAACTAGTTGGCTACACAGGTAGGCAGCTGGCTAGCCAGTTGACTTAACTAGCTGACTTAACTAGCTAGCCAGCTGACTTAACTATCTGACTAAACTAGCTAGCTACCTAGATAGTGAACTGACTTTACTACATACATAGCTAACAAGCTAGCTAGCTGACATAACAAGCTGACTTAACTATCTACCTTGTTATCCAGCTGACTTACCAAGCTGAAATAACAAGCTACCTAGCTGTCTAGCCATCTGAGTTAACAACCTTTTTAACCAGCTAGCAAGTTGGCTAGCCAACTGACTTAACTAGGTTACTTAACTAGCTACCCAGCTGGCTAGCCAGTGATGTAAATAGATAGCTACCATAATAGGCAG
>NW_007277492.1:0-794 GCF_000164805.1 Carlito syrichta | reverse complement strand
AATGTAAGACCTGCAAAGACAGAAATTAATATTAGCCCTCATGTTACAGATAAACAATAGAGCACTACAAAGTGTGAAAGTAGATGGCCAGATTATAGAGACTCACAGAACTCACAAGTGTTCCTTTCTCTTGCACATTTATCTCCTATAAATAGAATAATCCTGGACAGGAACCCATGCTCTTCCCTGGAAGGAGTACTTCGAGACTCCTGGGCAGTTACTGATAATTGGGATACAGGTTGAGACATCTAACAAAGCTGTACTTGAACCACATGGGAAGAAGGCAACTCTGGGTCTGACCTGGCAGCAGGATCACCTTGTGACCATGAATGAAGAATCTATAAAGCAGATCATGCAGAGTATTCTAGTGCAAGTGCTGGGATATTTGCAAGGATATTTGGGAACGTTTGGCATTGTAGATCTTGCTGCCACTTTCATCATTCACCCAGGATTCGGGATCATCCCAAGTCCCATGGAGCTTATAAATGAACTGGAAGGTTGTAAGAGCTAGATACCTTATCAGAGGACTGGGCTAAAGGTGGGCTAAAGGGACATGGATGGGGTGTGTTCTTCAGAATGTGCTGGGCATGGCAGAGAGGCTAAAAGACAAGGCTGCCGTGGGGCAAGAGGAGATCCAGTTGCGACTGACTCAGTTTGTTCAGCCCTGGGAGCAGCTCAAAGAGTTGGCCAAGGCTCGGTGAGTGGGAAATGCAAAGCCCCATTCCCTTCCTGGATTTTGGGTATTAGGCTGGTGTTGGAAGGACACCTAAGTGCCTGCTCAGTGTGCACTGCTC
>NW_007277491.1:0-888 GCF_000164805.1 Carlito syrichta | reverse complement strand
CAGATAAAAGTACAAACGGAAATTTAAGAGTTACCAAGATCATCTTTAGACCAGAGTACATCTAATTATGGCAAGAAGATACTTTTGTTCCGAGAATCTGGCCTTAGTTGTCCCGAGGAAACTAAGGGACTTGTACTACCAGATTCTAGTTTGCAATTCTCAAGAGGACAAGAATGTTGCTGGAGTCCTGATATGACTGATTCATAATACCCACAAGCGAAAGATCTCCGAAACATGAACCGACCTCGAAGCCCTGATTCTTGTTTATCCTGTAGCAAGACACACTGATTACTTTTCAAGTTGGGGACTCGTGTATCACAGATTCCTTATTCTTCCTTAGCGAGGGGCCATGTCGTGTCCTCTATATGAGGACTCCCTTTTCCAGTATTCTGTTTGGAAACACTGATTCTTGTTTAGGCCTTAGCAAGATGTCATGTAGATATTGTGATGGAGGAACCGTGTAAAACAGGTTTCTTATTTCTCTGTAGCAAAGATCGTGTAGACTCTGCATATGAGGACTGCTTTTACATATGCTGCAGCTTCTAAACCCTGATTCTTGTTGAGCCCACAGCAGATGGCTTTTTTATTTTCAGGAATGAGGACTGATATAACCCTGATTCTTTTTCTTCCTTGGCAAGGGGACGTGTGTTTTCCTGTATATTAGGACTCTCCATACATAGATCCTGCTTCAAAACTCGGATTGATTTTTGGGCCTTTCCAAGATGCCCTGTAGATTTTTGGGATTGAGGACTCATGTAATCCAGATTCCGTATTCTTTCTTAGCACAAAGTCATGTAGTTGCCTGTATATAATGACTCCATTTCTGCAGACTCATGCTTAAAACTCCCTGATTCAGTGTAGCCCATAGCAAGACGACCTGAAGTTTTT
>NW_007277490.1:0-825 GCF_000164805.1 Carlito syrichta | reverse complement strand
CCAGCACTTGGGAGGCTGAAGTGAGTGGATGCCTTGAGCCTGTGGTTCAAGACCCGCCTGGGCACCTTGGTGAGACCTCATCTCTACGATAAATTAAAAAAAATTAGCCGGGGGTGGTAGTGCGCGCCTGTAGTTCCAGCTACTTGGAAGGCTGAGGCGGAAGGATCGCCAGATCCCAGCAGGTTGAGGCTGCAGTGGCTGGGAGCAGCCACTGCACTCCAGTCTGTTGACAGAGTGAGACTCCAACTCAAAAAAAAGAAAAAGAAGGGCAAACATAAAGACTTCTCAGCAATTTGGATGGATTTAGAGTCTAATTACTTTGTGATCTATCACAGAAACAAAGAACAAAGTACTATATATTCTTACTCATATATGGACCTTGAACAATTATCATAATACTATGAGAAGGGAATTGGCAGTAGTGGGAAACTGCCAGGGGTGGGAGGTGGGATTGGCAGTTGAGAAAAACTGCCAGGGGAAGGATGGGCACACCTCATCAACAAGGGTACCTGCATAATGAATATTTGTATACCTAACCCTGAATTGTACCCCACATCTTTAAAATAAAAGCAACAATAACAAACCTATGTTCTCTTTTACCTCAGATGGGCTCATACTTTAGCTCCTATGTGTGCCCTGCCAAACTTCCAAGTGTTGTCTCCAGCCCCTGTTGCTCTGTTGAACTCCAGAATTATATATTTAACTTTTCAGTTGATGTTTCCACTTGAAATCTTATAAGTAACTCAACATTATTGTTTGTAAAATTGACTCTTTGACTTTCCTCCTAAACCTGGTTCTCCCACAGTCTGACCTATCTGAATAAAT
>NW_007277489.1:0-898 GCF_000164805.1 Carlito syrichta | reverse complement strand
TAGGGATATAAATTCCCCTCTTACTACAGCTTTCAGGGCATCCCAGAGATTTTGGTAAGATGTTTCTTTATTTTCATTTGTTTCCAGGTATCTTTTGATCCCTGTTTTGATTTCGTCATTGACCCAGGAGTTGTTTAGCATCATGCTGTTTAGTGTCCATGTCTTTGTGGGTTTTGGGGGGACTTTGTTGGTGTCAATGTTTATTTTTATTCCACTGTGGTCCGAGGAGGTGTTTGGTAGAATTTCGGTCCTTTTAAATTTGCTTATGCTTGATTTATGGCCGAGTATGTGGTCAATCTTAGAATATGTTCCATGTGGTGATGAGTAGAATGTGTATTCTGTGGTCTTTGGATGGAGTGCTCTGTAGGTATCAATTAAGTCCATTTGGTCCAAAGTTACATTGAGGTTCTGGATCTCCTTGCTGATTTTTTGTCCTGATGATCTGTCTAGGGTTGTGAGTGGGGTATTGAAGTCCCCAGTTATGATAGTGTTAGAGCCAATATCTTTCTTTAGTTTTCCAAGAAGCTGCTTTATGAAAGTTGGCGCACCTATGTTGGGTGCATATATATTTAGAATAGATATTTCTTGTTGATGGATTGAGCCTTTTATCATTATGTAGTGGCCTTCTGTATCTTTTTTGATTTTTAATAGTTTGAAGGGTATTTTGTCTGAAATTAAGATGGCTACTCCTCCTTTCTTTTGTATTCCGTTCGCCTGGAAGTTTGTTTCCCATCCTCTTACTTTGAGTCTGTGGATGTCCTTTCTAGTGAGGTGAGTCTCTTGAAGGCAATAGATTGTTGCCTGATGATATTTTATCCATTTTTCCAATCTATGTCTTTTCAGTGGTGCATTTAGTCCATTCACATTTAGGCTAATAATTGAAATGCAAGAGTTGATG
>NW_007277488.1:0-787 GCF_000164805.1 Carlito syrichta | reverse complement strand
CATTCCAGAAAGAGTCCAAAATTGCTCTGCTGGGTGTACTAGGCACTGGCATCAGTTCATAGCTTCCCAAGGGGAGCACTTCAAAGGTGACCATATGACCTCATATGATATTCAGCCATGAGGTATGGACTGCTTTTTCTAGGATGAGTTTACGAGCTTAATTGTCAGGCCATATACATCCCCTAAAGGAAAACATATCATCCCAATGTCCCCTTCACCATCATCTGCTACATTCTGGATAAAATACCTTACCTATAAAGAAATAGTGATGACAGTAATGCCTCCTTCAAATAGAGGAACCTGTCAGGTGTACTCAACTAGATGCCAATGCTCCCAGCCCTCCCTATCCTGCACACCCTGCCCCAATGGAGGACCAGGACTGGACACTTTACCCTTGACACTTGACCTTGACACTTGACTGATGATCCTCACTCCTGGGAACTCGGAATTAGAATGAACGAATGTCAAGTTTGTTAGCTTTGTGAAGCCAAGCTAGAAAGCCAGTGTGGAGAGGTTGCCATTTTAAAGCGGCCAAGTGGGTAAACCCTTCGGGTCCCCTCCCACTGTGGGAGCTCTTCTGTCCTCTCAATGAATCCTGCTTTCACACTAAAAATAAAATAAAATAAAAAGCAGCCAAGTGCAAGGTGATGAATGACTTGAGAAGCAGTTGGCAGAGACGGGAGATTGAAGCTGGCTTGTGTTACAGAGGAGATACCAGTAGGTCCCCAGGAGACATGGAGGGAGATACGAGAAAAAGCTGTGTAGTGACTTTCTAATCTTGTAAGTC
>NW_007277487.1:0-745 GCF_000164805.1 Carlito syrichta | reverse complement strand
TAAAGGTATTAGAACCTAGACACTCAACAAAAGTAACACTAAAAAATATGGAATATCTGAATTAAAAAAAGTGGCTCATAATAAACAAAAATCAGTGAATACGTAGGGGCTCAGAAAACATAGAGATTACAAAAATTATAAAAAGCTTGTTTACAGAAGCACTTAAAAATAGTTAAAGAAATTCAAATGAAATGATAATATAAATAAAATGAATTTTTAAACACTATAAAAATGTTAGTGATGAAAATAAAATAATTGAAATAAAATTTCTCTGGATGTGATCAATAATAGCAAAATAAAATACAGTAGAAGAAAATACTCAGGATTATGAAGATATAGCAATATAATCTACTTAAAACAAAGAGAACCAAAATAAGACTGTTGAGGGTAACAAGCAGTCAACTGTGAAAATATATTAAATTTCTTTCATATAAATAATAAAAGTCTTACAATAAAAGGAGACAGCAGTAAAAACAAATAAGTATTTGAATAACAAAGATCAAATTTCATGAAAACTGTAAGCAGATGTCCAGGAAGCTACCCACATCTTCAGTAGAAAAGCAAAAAAGCACCATGACCTGAGACATCATAAATATATCACAGAAAACCAGTGATAACTGGTTCTAAAGTTCTTTCAAAGTGTAATATAATCATATTAGGCAAGAAAAATTGATCAGTGAATTCTTAGTATAACATATACTAACATATTAGTATCTTAATTATGTATATTATATAACATCATAGT
>NW_007277486.1:0-746 GCF_000164805.1 Carlito syrichta | reverse complement strand
CCCTATCGCAGTCCATTTTCTTTCTAACGTTGGCTTCTGATATTCACTGATCTGTTTTGTGTCTTAATGATTTTGTGAATTAGAATTTTATGTAATTTAATTAAAAAGTTGTTTTTATGTCTGGCATCCTTTAGTGAACTTACCACTTAAGAATCATTTGTGGGCCAGGATCAATGGCTCAGCCTGTAATCTCAGCACTTTGGGAGGCCAAGGCGAGTGGATTGCCTGAGTCCGAGCGTTTGAGACACACCCAGGCATCTTGGCGAGAACTCACCTCTGTAATAAATCAAAAATTAGACGGGCATGGTAGGACGGGCCCGTAGTTCCGGTTACTTGGAAGGCGGAGGCGGAAAGAACGCTGGACCCAAAAGGTCAAGGCTGTGATGGCTGAGAGCATACCACTGAATCCAGTCTGGGTGACGGAGTGAGAATCCAACTCAAAAAATAAAATAAAAGAAGAAGAAGAATCATTTATGTTGTAATGAGCATTATTACTTCCTTTTTTCCTTAACTGCTGAGTATTATTTCATCATAGGATACAGGTTGGATTCAGTGACTTATGCCTACAACTCCAATATTATGGGAGTTTTATCTAGGAGAATTGTTTGAGGCCAAAAGTTTGAGACCAGCCTGATAAGCATAGCAAGATCCCATGCCTGGAACACACTGGCACCTCTAGCTGTTCAGGAAGATGAGAAAGGAGGATCATTGAGCCCAAGAATCGAGAATGAAACCACGTCTGCAAG
>NW_007277485.1:0-710 GCF_000164805.1 Carlito syrichta | reverse complement strand
AGAAAGGAAGGAAGAAAGAAAGAAAGAAGAAAAGAAAGAAAGAAATTCATTCTTCTGCACCCTGCTCTCAGTCCTTCCCCCCATCCCCCCACATATGAGGGTCCTGCAAGCTTGGCACTTTCCAGCCCTAAGCCCTCACAATGGCTGCCCCTGCTTTGGTGTGGGAGTTCCCGAGGCTCCCATGCGGGGTTCTTGCCAGCTCTCCTCTCTGAGTTGAGATATGTTCCCCAGGGAGGCCAACCCTCTGACTCGTCAATGAGGACCTACTGCCAAGAAAGTCCAGGGACACAGCCATCACTCGGGGATATTTCTTCCCCCACAATCCCATTTTATTGTGTTTAATGTCAGTAGTCCTGTGAACACACGAAGCACAGATGAGAATCTGTGTATGATTCTGATGTTTTTGGAGAAAGGGTCTTGTGGTGTGACCTAGGGTGGGGCCCAGGGATATGACTGTCGTTCACTGACAGCCTCGAATTCATCCAGGGAAAGGCTCACCAGAGCCTGGCAGGCCAAGGATGTGTTGGCTGGGAGTGAGCCAGCACTGTCCAGCCTGGGTGATGGAGTGAGACTCCAACTCATAGAAAAAAAGGAAAAGAGGTAAAACAGAAGGGCATTCATTTGTGTATGGAGTTGGGATTAACATGAACAGAGATCATTTGGGAAGGAGGCACCAGCCCTGGTCTAGAGTTCCCAAAAGATGGTGATTC
>NW_007277484.1:0-773 GCF_000164805.1 Carlito syrichta | reverse complement strand
TTAATTTCAATCAACGAATTCTTCCTGGCGTGCATCTAGGGGATTGCCATGGTGTTCTAGGAGGGCAATTTATAAAGAGAAGGGCCATTATCCACTCTCTTTGATGAATAAAATACTCTATACCAGCAAGTTCTCATCCCTCTACGCTGTGTCTTGGTCGCTAAATCCGGCCTAAGGGGCATCAGGACGATCTACACTAGTAGGACGGAACCTGGAGGACTGAGCCTTCCCCGCCACCGAAGAAAAAGAGTGTGTGACCTGGGTCCCTCCTGCAGGCATCTGTGCCTCGATATCCTCATTGGTTACAGAGGACTCAGTGGGGCACCCAGTGTGGGGGAAGCTGCCTCTCATCAGTCATCTTAGCTCCTCGAGAGAACAGCACTATGAAAAATACAAAGCCTACTCCCCACCAGTATCCCTCAGACAGCCTGTAAAATTTCCTGCCCTGCCTCCAGACAATACCCACATGGGTCACACCTTCAAGTTAACAATATAGTTGTTCTACATCAGAGACTTGGAAGGGAATATGGCTGGAGACAAACGGGTACTCACAGCCGAAATTTCTGCAATCACCACACTGAAGTGAATTGCATATTATAAAAGTAGTAAATGCAGAATCATGACCAAGCCTGGATGCAGGGAGAGAGGTAATTAGAAAATTCTACCTGATGCTAAGCTCCTGACGGGAACATGGCTTCAAATTTGTTGAACTTTGCCCAGAGGACATGGTGAGATGCACTGGGTAATGTCAACTCCTCACATAGGAGCTATTT
>NW_007277483.1:0-870 GCF_000164805.1 Carlito syrichta | reverse complement strand
CAATGTTCATGGCACCAGTCGATTTCTTAGAACAAAAACTGGGTGCACCAAGTAGCCATCTGTGAGCATAAAGCCTCTGAGCGTTAGTCATAGATGGCACTGAATTCTGAGATCACTTTGTATTGGTCATTTATTTCCTTCCATTTAAATGATCACCCTATAGCAGGACTGCCATGTATACACAGTGATTCATTGAGCTACTTTATCCCTGGTGGTGAATATGTCAGAATATCTTCCCACAGCAGGCCAGAGAATCAGTGATGTCAATGATCATGATAATGCCATGTGAAAAGTCTATAACAGGGCATAGGCTGGTGTTCTAGATTTCCAGAGATACCACCTTATTTCATTTTCACTGACTTTGACAACAGCAACAAGAATCAAGACTTTGCAAAAACAATCACATGAGACAGGTAAACATGAGCTTAATTTGGGTAATTTGCACTGGAAGCCTGCGGGGATAAAGTCTTGTTCACTTGGCACATCATTGGCATTTTATAAATGTGAATCTCTTCCCAAGGGTTCTGCCAGCACTTGCGACCTCTCACCACCATTTTACAATTTAAAAATCAGGCAAGAGAGATAGGGGAATTTGTCATCTTGCCTGGGAATCAGCTTAATTTAGAACTGACCATGGAACAGCATTCTGGGTAAATTTTCCCCTGACAAGGTTTCAAGAGTGACATATGAGGAGGGACACACATACATACACACAAAAACAGGAAATATATTTGGAGAGTGGGGCCCCTTGCAGTACAGACCCCCCCCCACTAGGTAAGTGTTCTAGGTACCCATGGGCATCAGAGTACCAGCTAGTATTGCTTTGAGAGGCTGCTTTTGGCATCAGTGAATTTTTTAAAGAGATTCTTT
>NW_007277482.1:0-811 GCF_000164805.1 Carlito syrichta | reverse complement strand
AAGTCCATATATCATCTACTTTATGGTTGTGTATATACATGTGTATATGTACCACATTTTCTTTATCCAGTCCAGAAATGCACCGTTTCAAAGTGAGCGATGCAGTGGCATTTGGTACTTTCATGATGGTGTGTGATCACCTATCTCCAGTTCCAAGATTTTTCCATCACTTCAAGTATAACTGTTCCTGTTAAGTTTCTTCTCATTCTCCCCCATCTCCCAGCCCCTGGAGACCATCAGTCTCTGCTCTGTTTTCATGAATCTATCTGTTCTGGTCATTCCATGGAAATGGAATCATACAATGTGTGACTTCTATGTCTGACATCTCTCACATGGCTTAATATTGTGGAGGTGCGTTCTTGTTATAGTATGTACCAGTAACTTACTCATGTTTATGGTGGAGTGATGTCCCATTGTAGGGGACATACTCAATCCATATCAGCTTTTGAGGCCTCAGTCTTGAATAAGAACAAGTAGCAATTGCCATACATGGGACAAAAGATAGAAACCAAATGAAACAGCAAAGTGGAAACTGGAGGAAGCAACATACTTCCAAGAATGCACTGAAACTTCTAAAAAAGTAACAATTCTTATCTATATCCTGAGAGTAAAAAGATACATGCATATGTATAGATTTGTGTATACATACATTGTATATGCATATCTCTAAATATATGACATCCTTAATATAATAAGAGGAAGCTGGGAGTAACAAAAGTAAAAATAAATAGTTGGCCAAGATAAAAGTAACATACAACAGGTAAGAAGTTAAGGAAATTTCCCAAGAACTCTTACAAAGGGACAGAAGTTT
>NW_007277481.1:0-975 GCF_000164805.1 Carlito syrichta | reverse complement strand
TCTGTTCAGTCAGATGAATTGTTGTATATGGAAAAGAAAGATGTTTGACCACTAACCCTATTTTAATTTAGACCTACCTGCATGAAACTTATCTATCTAGAATCTATCTATCTATTATCTATCTATCTATCTATCTATCTATCTATCTATCTATCTATCTATCTATCTATCTTTGTCTATCCCAAACTAAATAAATTGCCTCAGGATTGTTTTATGAGGCCTGGCACCGTCAAATCTATACTCATACTTAGATCCAAATTTGAAGTTCAGGAATTTATGAGAAATATCTGTTACTCTATGAAGCAGTCTCTGATCCTACCCAGAAATCTTAAATAGTAGCTACGTCTGAAATTATGACAATAATAATTTTATATTTATTCATTGTCATGTGATATATAAAATACCTCTATTTTATAATTTTTAAACTTAGTGTACATACAGAGAAATATTTTTATGACTTTTCTATCAACTATTATAGTTCTATGTATAAAAAAAGCATTATTGTTCTGATGGGGCAAACAAGGCAGAGAAAAATGATAATTGACTTGCCTCTGGTTATGAAAACCAATAATTCATTTGGTTCTGAATCTGAATGCTATTCTAATTCCATGATCTTAACTACTTCTCTTAGACCTCAAAGGCAGGCAATTGTAATTTTATTATTCATTATTTGGTAATTTTCTGATTAATGTGTAGACTTTAATGCTAATTCAAAAGTTGGGCGAAGATGGTTTTCATTTTTCATTATTTCCCTCTTAAGAAATCTTTTCTACTCAGTTTTTTGTGCTCTTAACTGAATCCTCAGTTACTTTAAAAAGCAGTGTGTCTTTGTTGTTTGGAGTGGAGAGGCAATTGCTAAATGTCCTCTAGGAATTAGAATCTTTATGTGAACATGGTGGTAGAGTAATGGCATAGGGATGTTATTAGCACAAGTCAAAACAAATTAAGACCAAACTCTTCTGTTTACTAATGATC
>NW_007277480.1:0-831 GCF_000164805.1 Carlito syrichta | reverse complement strand
AGTTTCAACACCTCTAGCCATCTTAATTTTGTCTCCTCTGTTGGTTCATGTCTTCCCCAAGTTCTTGTCTTGCAATAGACTCTGAGTATCATTACACACTAGTTTAAATTCACTCCTATTAAGTAGATGTGATGGTATAACTTTGGGGGAGGGAAGTGCAATATATTATGATTAAATGTCAACGATAATTGGTCCTGCATATCTGGGCATGGCCTCCACAGATAATCTCTAGAGTTAGAGTCCATGGTCACCTGCACTTTACTTTCTTCCTGAGAAACAGTCTCAATCTATTTCCTTTCATCTCTCACCATTATTGACTCTTTCTTTTCTCAGGTGATACAAGAGGCTGAGGGGATCCGGAATGAGGAATAATTCTTCTCCCACCTAGGTTAGTGTTCTTTGAATGTGTTCCCCCTATAGGGGTCACCAGAGAAAGGGTCTGTTTATTTCCAATTAATCCTTCTGTTTACAGGAGTCTGGAAAAAAGTTTATTTGTTTTTCTGATTAATCCTTCCTTTTAGGCATATGTGTATTTCTGCTTAATCCTCCTTTCTTCAGATCATGAGTGACATTGTTTGACAATCACCTTGAAAATCTGGAGGTTTCTGGAGGAAAAGTTCACAGAACTGTGTTGAGTACAGTCCCAAGAGCTCTCACCTCACATATTAAATACCTGTCCTTTGGACATGCATAGTAATTAACATGTAAGTGTTCCCTCCAGATTGTGCTCCATGCAGCTTGTTTTAGTTAAGTGGGTTTCACGTGTGATTTTTGGGTGTGCCTGTCTCTAGCTTTTGGGACCATAGAATATTCATGCAACATCAGTTCCCC
>NW_007277479.1:0-911 GCF_000164805.1 Carlito syrichta | reverse complement strand
AAGGAATGGAATGGAAAGTAGAAGAGTAGAATGGAATGGAGAGTAAGGGAATGCAATGGAGACCAAGGGAATGCAAAGGAATGCAGAGGAATGGAATGGAATGAGAAAGAATGGAGAAGAATTATTAAGTCGTTTGGAATAGATAGAAATGGGAAAAAATGAAGTAGAAAGGAATGGAGAGGAATGGAATGGATTGGAATGTAATGGAGTAGTATAGAGTGGAAAGTAATGGCATGGAATGGAGAGGAATGGAATGAAGTGGAATCGTATGGAATGGAGTGGAATGGAATGGAGTGCATGAAATGGAGAGGGATGGATTAGAAAGGAAAGGGAAGATGACAAAAGGATTGGAATGGAATGAAGTGAAATGGAATGGTCAGAAATGGAATAGGGAGTAATGGAATGGAGAAGAATTGGATGGAAAAGAATAGAATGCAATGGAATGGCTTGGAATGGAGATGATACAATGGAGAATAATGGAATGGAGAGGAATAGAATGGACAGGAATAGAATGGAGAGGAATGAAGTTGAAAGGAATAGAATGGAATGGAGTGGATAAGAACGGAATGGAATGGAGTGGAACGAAGAAGAATGGAATGGAGAGGAGAGATTTGTAATAGAATGCAATGGAGAGGAATGGGATGGAATGGAGAGGAATGGAGAGGAAAGGGATTTAATGGAATGGAATGGAGAGGAATATAATTGAGAGGATTGGAATGGAGAGGATTGTATAGGACAGGATTTGAATGCAGAGGAAAGAATTGGAAAGGAATATAATAGAATGGAATGAAGAGGAATGGAATTGAGAGGAATGGATTGGAATGGAGTGGATATGAAAGGAATGGAATGGAATGGAGTAGAATGGACGAAATGGACAGGAATGAAATAGAGAGAAATGGAAAGGAGCAGAA
>NW_007277478.1:0-322 GCF_000164805.1 Carlito syrichta | reverse complement strand
GAGAGGCCACTGCACTCCAGTCTGGGCGACAGAGTGAGACTCCAACTCAAAAAAAAAAAATTCCATTCCTAGGTTTATACCCAAAATGAAAACAGGGATTCAAACAGACACTTACATGCAAATGTTCATAGCAGCAATTATTTACAATAGCCAAAAAAGTCAAAATAAACCAACAGTCCATCACCAGAGAATGGATGAACAAAGTATGGTATATGCATACAGTAGAATAACAGTTAGACATAAAAAGGTACAAAATTCTTTTTTTTTTAGGTTAGAAAATATAGTTTATTTAGAAAGTAAATGAGACAGAGAGAGAGAGAGA
>NW_007277477.1:0-793 GCF_000164805.1 Carlito syrichta | reverse complement strand
ATCAAATTCAATGTAGTTTAATCAATTAAAGAGTATTTAGTCATTATTTAAATAGTTTGGGGGTATTTTTTAATTCTGCATTCTCAGGGTCTTAAAAATTGTTTGTCCTTTAAATGTATTGAAAATTTTAATTCAGTTATAATGAGAGATATCTGACAGGCTGTTTAGTCAATTTTTTTTTTTTTTGAGTTGGAGTCTCACTCTGTCGCCCAGACTGGAGTGCAGTGACCGCTCCCGGCCACCGCAGCCTCCACTTGCTGGGCTCCGGCGATCCTTCCGCCTCAGCCTTCCGAGTAGCCGGAATTACAGGTGCGCGCTACCAAGCCTGGCTAATTTTTTGATTTTATTGTAGAGATGAGTTCTCGACTGCCCATGCGGGTCTCGAATCCGCGGGCTCAGGCAATCCACTCACCTCAGCCTCCCCATGGCGCGGGATTACAGGCTGAGCCACCGAGTCCGGGTGTTTTGTCAATTTTAATTGAACAATTTGGATTGTCACAAATGCATACAATGACGTAGCCACTAGAGAGACCATAATATATGATGTTTTAGCACCCTACATTCCTATCGCAGTCCATTTCTTCTTTCTAACTTTGGCTTCTGATATTCACTGATCTGTTTTGTGTCTTAATGATTTTATCATTTAGAATTTTATGTAATTTAATTAAAAAGTTGTTTTTATGTTTGGCATCCTTTAGTGAACTTAACACTTAAGAATCATTTGTGGGCCAGGCTCAGTGGCTCAGCCTGTAATCCCAGCACTTTGGGAGGCCGAGGCGAGTGAATGCCTGAG
>NW_007277476.1:0-637 GCF_000164805.1 Carlito syrichta | reverse complement strand
TGGGTAATTTCTCCCTAATGGGTACGGGAATACCTGGTATTGGGTGGGTGCTGCCCGTGATTGACAGAAACCCACGTAATGGGTCGAGTGAAATGTTAGATAAGTTAGGTCCATACAATCTCGGTTTATGAAGTAACCTGGGCCGGCAGACAAAGGGTTACATTAGCCCTTTTAGTTTACCGATCCAGCCCAAGGCTTACTTAGGAAAGCTTGTTTGCTTAACTTTTGCATAGTCATTATGGGACAACAAAAGCCAAACTTAACAAAGTTTTAAATATGAATGCTGCAAACACATACAGTGAATGTGGGGTAGAAAATCATATACTAATTCTGGGAATTTATAATAGCAAGCTTATAATAGCAAGGCAGTTACTTTTATAAAGGTCTTTGTTCCCTGCAGGTTTACATAGCCACTGCTGTAAATTATCACTGAGATATAAACCGGTGATAAAGCCCACCTAGAGAGGAGGTGGCTCCTCTAAGTCTGGTGCCACCTTGTAGGAATGTTTGAAAGAGGCTTATCGCTTTATCCTTTACATCCCATTGTAAAAGCATAAGTTAGCCTACTGGTTTGGGTTTGACAATGCTTAACCCGAGGATTCTAAATACAAACACTGCTTAAAACCCGACATATGCC
>NW_007277475.1:0-809 GCF_000164805.1 Carlito syrichta | reverse complement strand
GCTAGTTAAGTCAGTAGGCCAGCCAGCTGTCTAGTTGGTTAATTCAACTAGTTAAGAGAGCTGGCTAGCCAACTGGCAATGTATATAGCTAGCTAGTTAAGTCATCTAGATAGCTACATGGCTAGCTAGTGATGTCAGCGTGTTAAGTCAGCTGGCTAGCCAGCTGGCTAGCTGGTTAAGTCTGCTAGTCTAGTCAGCTGTCTAGCCAGTTGCCTAGGCAGGTAGCAAGCTAGATATGTAGCTTGCTAGCCAGCAGGCTAGCTATTCAAGTCATATAGTTAAGTCACCTGGCTAGCCTGCAGGCTATGTAGGTATCTAGCTAGTTAAGTAAGCTGGCTTGATAGCTTGCTATCTTAAGTCAGCTGGTAAGTCACTTGGCTAGCCAGCTGACTGGATAGGTAGCCAGCTAGTTAAGTCACCTGGCTAGCCAGCTGAATACCTGGTTAAGTCAGCTAGTTTAGTCAGCTGACAACCTGCTACCTAGCTATTTAATTCAGCTCATTAAGTCTGTTGGCTATCTAGCTGGTTAGCTAGATAAAAAGCTTGTTAAGTCAGATGACTAACAATCTGGCTAGCTATTTATTTCTGCTAGTTAAGTCAGCTGATTACCTAGGAATCTAACTATATAAGTCAGCTATTTATGTAGGATAGGTAGCTTGTTAAGTCAGCTATTTAAGCCAGCTGGTGAGCTAGGTATCTAGCTGGTTAAGTCAGCTAGATAAGTTAGCTTGCTAGCTAGTTAAGTCAGCAAGTTAAGTGAACTGGCTGGCCAACTACCTAGCTGGGTAGCTAGCTGGTAAGTCAGCTGG
>NW_007277474.1:0-302 GCF_000164805.1 Carlito syrichta | reverse complement strand
TGCCGGGCCCGGTGGTTCAGCCTGTAATCCCGCGCCTTTGGGAGGCTGAGGTGAGTGGATTGCCTGAGCCCGCGGGTTCGAGACCCGCCTGGGCAGCGAGACTTCATTTTTCCAATAAATCAAAAAATTCACCCGGGCGTGGTAGCGCATGCCTGTAATTCCGGTTACTTGGAAGGCTGAGGCGGAAGGATCGCCGGAGCCCACCAGGTGGGGGTTGCGGTGGCCGGGAGCGGCCACTCCATTCCATTTTGGGGGCCAGAGGGGGATTCCAATTCAAAAAAAAAAAAAAAAAAAAAAAAAAA
>NW_007277473.1:0-814 GCF_000164805.1 Carlito syrichta | reverse complement strand
TTATTATTTAGTGTCTTTTCCCCAACGTGATGCAGGTCTGTGAGAGCAAGGCCCGGGTCTGACTTGTTCACTCTGCAAGCCCAGTGCCTAGAAACCATGCCTGGCATTAAGAAGGTACTCAAAAAATAATTTAAGTGAATGGTTCATCCCCAGGCATCACTGTTGGCAGCGACTTCTTGGACAGAGGGTGATATTTTTGCTTGTTTATCTTGTATATATAGATTTCATCACAAAAACTGCTAGACTGCATGGTTGCCCTATATAATTTGTCATTCTAATTTGTTGACCAAGAAATGATGTCAGTTTTGCGTTGAGTTAATTTCAGAAATAGGCACTGATATTATGTGCTACTGTCCTTTACCTTTCCTCTTAGTGCTTTTCACAATGTTTTTTTTTTTCTTATTAAACTGGGGATGCTTTTGTGTCCCTCATAATTTTCTAGGTGACTAAGGATGACACATATATTTGCCAGCAAATTTTACAGACTGAATAGACAAACTAGTAGAATTGACTTTCTGGAGTAAACCATTTCTTTCTTTAAAAAGTTACAGTGATTTCTAGGATTTGGTACCTTTAAACTGTTTTTTAGAACCTAAGGAGTTGTAGTTTTCATTCAATGCAATGATCCTTGAAATCTGGTTGTATCCTTGAATAAAATTATAATAGACTTAAAATGTTTTGTTTTCTTATTT
This sequence comes from Carlito syrichta, assembly GCF_000164805.1. Lineage (NCBI taxonomy): Eukaryota > Metazoa > Chordata > Mammalia > Primates > Tarsiidae > Carlito > Carlito syrichta. The sequence continues at coordinate 122 of NW_007277473.1, read as the reverse complement.
GGTGTGAAATTATTTATGGCAGTTCAAGATATATCTTTTTGAAATAAACAACCTTGTCTGAAAAAATTGTCTTACTATAATAAATTTTTTTTAAACCTTTGTACAGAAAGACAGCAGAGAAT
>NW_007277472.1:0-830 GCF_000164805.1 Carlito syrichta | reverse complement strand
TTTTCCCCAACGTGATGCAGGTCTTGTGAGAGCAAGGGCCCGGGTCTGACTTGTTCACTCCTTGCAAGCCCAGTGCCTAGAACCATGCCTGGCATTAAGAAGGTACTCAAAAAATAATTTAAGTGAATGGTTCATCCCCAGGCATCACTGTTGGCAGCGACTTCTTGGACAGAGGGTGATATTTTTGCTTGTTTATCTTGTATATATAGATTTCATCACAAAAACTGCTAGACTGCATGGTTGCCCTATATAATTTGTCATTCTAATTTGTTGATCAAGAAATGATGTCAGTTTTGCGTTGAGTTAATTTCAGAAATAGGCACTGATATTATGTGCTACTGTCCTTTACCTTTCCTCTTAGTGCTTTTCACAATGTTTTTTTTTTTCTTATTAACCTGGGGATGCTTTTGTGTCCCTCATAATTTTCTAGGTGACTAAGGATGACACATATATTTGCCAGCAAAGTTTTACAGACTGAATAGACAAACTAGTAGAATTGACTTTCTGGAGTAAACCATTTCTTTCTTTAAAAAGTTACAGTGATTTCTAGGATTTGGTACCTTTAAACTGTTTTTTAGAACCTAAGGAGTTGTAGTTTTCATTCAATGCAATGATCCTTGAAATCTGGTTGTATCCTTGAATAAAATTATAATAGACTTAAAATGTTTTGTTTTCTTATTTGGTGTGAAATTATTTATGGCAGTTCAAGATATATCTTTTTGAAATAAACAACCTTGTCTGAAAAAATTGTCATACTATAATAAATTTTTTTTAAACCTTTGTACATGAAAGACAGCAGAGAATATATCTATGACCTGGCAAATCCTCCT
>NW_007277471.1:0-840 GCF_000164805.1 Carlito syrichta | reverse complement strand
CTGCCGGACTCCGAGCAAGAGGATTTGTTTTTCCCCCCCACCTTACCCAAGGGTCCCCTCGGCACCCCCGGCACCCGAAGGGAGTGCCGCGGAGGGGGCCGCTGGGGAACCGGCTCCTGCGCCCCGAGCAGAGGAACTCCGGTGCGGACCGGCAGCAGGAACGCGGGGACGCACTGGCCGGGGAGCCCCAGCGCCGGAGGAGGGACCCGCAGACTCCACCACGCTCCCCCTCCGTGCTGTTGGGCCTCCGGATGAAACTGGAGAGCCGCCCCTTCACTATTGGCCGTTCTCCACCTCTGATTTATATAATTGGAGAACGCAAACGGCTAAATTCTCTGAAAATCCAAAAGATTTAACTGACCTGTTAGAGAGTATTCTTTTTACCCACCAGCCTACTTGGGATGATTGCCAAATGCTCTTAAAAGTTCTCTTTACAATGGAGGAAAGGGAACGTATTCAGACGGAAGCCCGGAAATTGGTTCTGGGGGAAGACAGGCAGCCGACCCAAAATCCAGATATCATCAACGCGACAGTTCCTTTGTCTCGTCCGGCATGGGACTTCAACACGGCTGAAGGTAAGGAGAGGCTCCGGGTCTACCGCCAGACACTAATGGCAGGTCTCAGGGCTGCGGCACGCAAGCCCACTAATTTGGCCAGGGTATATGATGTTAGGCAGGATAAGGATGAAAGCCCGGCTGCCTTCCTGGAAAGGGTTACGGAGGCCTTCAGGCGGTATACTCCCATGGACCCGGAGGCACCGGAGAACAAGGCAGCAGTCATGACGGCTTTTATTAACCAGGCTGCCCCAGACATTAGAAAAAAGTTGCAGAAAATAGAAAG
>NW_007277470.1:0-403 GCF_000164805.1 Carlito syrichta | reverse complement strand
TAGTTAAGTCAGTTGGTTAAGTCAGCTAGCTAACAAGCTGGCTAGCTATTTAAAAAGCTAGATACGTCAAATGGCTAGCCAGATGTCTAGCTAGTTATGTTATCTAGTTAAGTCAGCTGGATAGATAGGAAGCTAGCTAGTTAAATCAGCTAGTTAAGTCAGCTAAATAGCTAGTTAAGTCAGCTGGTTAAGTCCTCTGTCTTGCTAGCTAGCTAGATAGCTAGCTAGTTAAGTCAGCCAGTTAGGTGAACTGGCTAGCTAGGTAACTAGCTTGTTATGTCAGCTAGTTAAGTGAGCTGGCTAGTTAGTTAAGTCAGCTGGCTAGCCAGCTGGCTACCTAGGTAGTTAGCTAGTTAAGTCAGAGGGCTAGCCTGCAGGCTAGCTAGGTAAGTCAGCTAGATAG
>NW_007277469.1:0-596 GCF_000164805.1 Carlito syrichta | reverse complement strand
AAAAGTCGTTTTTATTTCATTGCCATCTTCTACTTTTTTTGTTATAGAAGAAGTATGTTGTTTCAAAGGCTCAAACCAAATTGATATTTTAAAAATACCTATTGTATTTAGCATTAATCCTTGAAAATATTCTCATCCCTGAGTGAAATTCATAATTTAAGTTTATATTTCTCTAATTTAATACTACACTGTATATTTTTTATACACTATATATATATACTACTGTATATATAGTGTATAAAAAATATACAGTGTAGTATTAAATTAGAGAAATATAAACTTAAATTATGAATTTCACTCAGGGATGAGAATATTTTCAAGGATTAATGCTAAATACAATAGGTATTTTTAAAATATCAATTTGGTTTGAGCCTTTGAAACAACATACTTCTTCTATAACAAAAAAGTAGAAGATGGCAATGAAATAAAAACGACTTTTTCAACTATAATGAGCTCACATGAGAGATCTGCTGTATGGAGGCAGAAGTGCGAGGGAGGATTTGACTGTTGAACATACAAGCATGAGTGTACAGCAGATATGAGGGCCCAACTTTCAGAAGACATGGAAGATGAATTCCTGGACAGTCTCACACAGG
>NW_007277468.1:0-631 GCF_000164805.1 Carlito syrichta | reverse complement strand
TTCATCTGAATATCATTTACACTTGGAAATTTGAATTTCATATTTTGGTTGTCGAAGACTTTGGTTGTCCACCATTTAAGGCAAAGAAGCATTCATCATCAATAACTAGCAGGTTTCAGTAAAATGTTCTTAAGGCCATGGTTCCACTCCAGCAAATAACAGTTCACATTTCTCTGTACCGTGGGCTCTGGGCTGAGTTGGAGTCTCACTCTGTGATCCGCACCGGAATGCAGTGGCCTCTCCGGCCACCGCAACCTCGACCTGCTGGGCTCCATTGATCCTTCCGCTTCAGCCTTCCGAGGGCTGGCATTCCAGGCATGTGCGTCCACACCCGGCTGATTTCTTGATTTATTGTAGAGAGGAGGACTCCCCAAGTTGCCCAGGTGGGTCTCGAACCCGCGGGCTTAGGTTGTCCTCTCCCCGCAGCCTCCTCAATCGCAGGATTACAGGCTGAGTCACGGAACCTGGCTATTTTCTGTTATGGTTTGGAGCTGGAGTCTCACTCTGTCGCCCACCCTGGAGTGCAGTGGCCGCTCCCGGCCACCGCAGCCTCGACCCGCTGGGCTCCGGCGATCCTTCAACTTCAGCCTTCTAAGTAGCTCTAAATACAGGCGCGTGCTACCGCGCCCGA
>NW_007277467.1:0-556 GCF_000164805.1 Carlito syrichta | reverse complement strand
CTCAAGGCAGCCAGTACCTCTTCCGCTGCGCCGGGCAGCGCCGCCACCGCACGCTCCCCAGACGTGGCTCCTCTGGGCTGACGCGCCGCAGCCTCCAGCCCCTGACGGCAAGGCGCCTGCAGCCCCACGCCGCGCGCGCCCCTTCCCGGCCCGGAGCCCTCTCCTTGCGCGGCCCCGCCGGGCCGTCCCGTAGCGCCCCCCACCCTCGAACTCAAGCCACCGTGGAGCTCCGCCGCCCTGAAACGTTCACCGCGAGCGGGGACCAAGACTGCAAACTGCTGAATAGACAGACTGTAAAACAGAGGGAAAAGTGAACAAAACCAGAAGACCCTCATAAGGAAGAACAGGTCATTGCAGAAGAGAAATAAAAGCAACCCCACCTTCCCTCAAAAACAGAATTGAAGAGGGGGAGGGAAAGGGGTAAAGGGAGAAAAATCTACAGAAATGAAGAAAAACCAAAAGAAGAGTATGGGTCTCTCCCAGACGCCTGGGAGAGCAGACACTGAGAAAATTGACTTTGGAATACAAACAATGCAAAGTCCCCAGAATGAAGGGG
>NW_007277466.1:0-778 GCF_000164805.1 Carlito syrichta | reverse complement strand
TGTAGTAGAGCCTCTATACTAAGTAGGGACTGCAAGGAAGAAAGAGGCCTCTGACCTCTCATGCTGTTCACTGGAATGTTGATTCTGTAAAACATAGCTGGGGTGTTTTATGAATGCTGACAGCCCTCCCCCTTCCCTGACAGCTGAGGGGAGAAGGAACTCATGTCTTTGTACCTATCTGGAGTCAAGTTTCTTTCATGCAGAACTGAAAGATGGGTGAGAGCAGGTTGTCATTCAGATGCCCAGATTTTTACCACTCTTGCCAAGATTTAGTCGATTTTAGTAAGTTGATGTTTCTTTATGTATTGTATGCATGCATATCTATTTTCATATATATATACCACAACCATTTAGTATATATGAAAATAGATATGCATGCATACAATACATAAAGAAACATCAACTTACTAAAATCGACTAAATCTTGGCAAGAGTGGTAAAAATCTGGGCATCTGAATGACAACCTGCTCTCACCCATCTTTCAGTTCTGCATGAAAGAAACTTGACTCCAGATAGGTACAAAGACATGAGTTCCTTCTCCCCTCAGCTGTCAGGGAAGGGGAGGGCTGTCAGCATTCATAAAACACCCCAGCTATGTTTTACAGAATCAACATTCCAGTGAACAGCATGAGAGGTCAGAGGCCTCTTTCTTCCTTGCAGTCCCTACTTAGTATAGAGGCTCTACTACAGGGATGGTTGACTGAGAATATCGGGGCCCTGCTTGCTTTCAAGGCAGAGGCTCCACTTTGGTAAGGCAAGCCAAGAAGATCAGAAGCTG
>NW_007277465.1:0-424 GCF_000164805.1 Carlito syrichta | reverse complement strand
GCTTCTTCATCTCCCAATCACACGTTTGTCACCCACCCATGCAGAACTTTAACTGGGGAGACAAGGTCACCCATTGTGATGCACGTGGGAGGCGTCTTTTTTGTCATTGGAGTCTCTGTCGGCTGGGCTGGGGTGTGGCAACAGGATTGTGACTTCGGGGCCTCGACCATCGGGGCTCAGTTGGTCCTCCTGTCTCGGCCCCTGAGCATCCGGGACTACCGGGTGTACCAAGCCTGACTCTATTTTGAGGATCTCTCACCCAGACGAGGTCTGGCCACATCATCTGGGTTGGTCTCTGACTCTTGGGCTCAAGTAACCTCCTGCCTCGGCCTCCAAGGGAGCAGGACTGACAACCATGTGACAAGGTGCCCTGCCTGGACTCACACATGCTGTTAGAGGGGGTGACACAAAGGCATGCCTCGGG
>NW_007277464.1:0-479 GCF_000164805.1 Carlito syrichta | reverse complement strand
CCTCTCCATTCCATTTTATTCCATTCGGCTCCTTTCCATTCTAATCCTCTCCATTCTATCTTTTACTCTCCATGGCATTCCATACCTCTCCATTCTATTCCATTCCATTCCTCTCCTTTCCATTCCTCTGTATTCCATTCCATTCCCCTCCATTCCATTCCATTCCCTTGATCTCTTTTCCTTTTCTTTCCATTCCATTCTGCATTGTTCCATTCCTCTCCATTCCAATCCTATCCTCTGAATTCCATTACATTGCATTCCATTCCATTTCTCTCCATACCTATCTATTCGTCACCTTCCTCTCCATTCCTCTCGATTCCATTCCCTTCCATTCCATTCCATTCCATTCCACTCAGTTCTATTCCATTCCATTACTCTCCATACCTCTCCATTCCTCACCATTCCTCTCGATTTCATTCCATTCCACTCTATTCCTCTACATTCCATTCCATTCCATTCTTCTCAATTCCATTCCATTC
>NW_007277463.1:0-404 GCF_000164805.1 Carlito syrichta | reverse complement strand
AAGAAGACAGTGTTTTAGATTTCCACCATGGTCAGTACAAGCCTTTATTATTGGAACTCATTTGCTAAGAGGCCCTCAGTAAAAGAAAGGCAGAGTAGAGGGTGTTTTATGAATTGCAGCATCATGAGTTTCCTAAGTGAGTCTCTCTCTCTCTCTCTCTCTCTCTCTCTCTCACACACACACACACACACACACACACACACACACGCACACATACACACACACACAGAGAGAGAGAGAGAGAGAGAGAGAGAGAGAGAGAGATGCAGACACGTTTTATTTTGTTTGGAAAGTTAGGTTAGTGTTTGAAAAGTATCTCACTAGATTTTATTGTGTGTGTGTGTGTGTGTGTGTGTGTGTGTGTGTGAGAGAGAGAGAGAGAGAGAGAGAGAGAGAGAGAGAGA
>NW_007277462.1:0-328 GCF_000164805.1 Carlito syrichta | reverse complement strand
GAATGGATTGCAATGGTATGGACAGGAATTGTACGCAGAGGAATAGAAGGGAATGAAGAAAGAATTGAATGGTAACAAATGGAAAGCAGTGGAAAGAATGGAATTAAATTTAGAGGAATGTGATGGAGGGAATCAAAGGGAATAAAATGGAATTGAGAAGAATTGAAAGGAATAGAATGGAGCGGAAAGGAAAGGAATGCAATGGCAAGGAATGAACTTAAGAGGAATGGAATTGAGAGCAATGGAATGGAGAGGAATGGATTGGACTGGAATCGTATGGTGAGGAAAGGTGTGGAAGGGAATAGAATGGAATGGAATGGAGTGGAAT
>NW_007277461.1:0-716 GCF_000164805.1 Carlito syrichta | reverse complement strand
TTTCAGATTGGGTCTCACAACTACAATTTGTATTGCTTTAGTTTTTTTTTTCTCCAGAGGTGGGTCTCACTGTGTTACCCAGGCTGGTCTCAAAGTCCTGGCATCAAACTATTTTCCCACCTTGGCCTCCCAAAATGCTGAGATTACAGGCATGGGCCATTGTGCCCAGCCCAGACTTTTTTGTTTTTTTTTAAATAAAGGTTGTTTTTGTTTTATTTTGTTTTTAAGCAGTTATGAAGTCTCATTCTGTTGTCCAGGTTGATCTCAAACTCTTGGCCTCAAGCAGTCCTCTAGCCTCAGCCTCCCGGAATTGCAGGTGTGAGCCACAGTGCCTGACCTGTTGTAGACTTTCAGGGGCTATGGCTGAAGTCTGGAGACAGGGCCAGGTATGGCTTGGGCAAGTTGGAGCTCTTGAGTCACTTCTGAGTAACCAGCCACCCCAACAGCATCCAGCAGATGTCTGGAGTCTCAACCTTCCACTGGTGTCTTTCCATAGGTGCCTGCTATTGTCTGCAGGTCTTGGAGCCCTGACTTGTTTGAACCTCACAGAATCCCATCGAGTCCTGAAGCATCTGGGGCCATGGGTTTGTCTGGCTGCTGCCATGCTCACTGCCTCTGCCCAGGTGCTGACACAGCCACACAAGGGTTGCTTTGCCCCAGTGTTTTGCATTGTGCACAGTGCTGTGTGCTGGTGAAAGGAGATGGGTGGTGATGGA
>NW_007277460.1:0-876 GCF_000164805.1 Carlito syrichta | reverse complement strand
TTAGGCAGGAGTTTCTCAAGCTGCTTAGGATTTGAAACATCAGAATTTAACATTTTAAATATTTTGTGTTTTTTCTTATCATGAAAAGAACATCACATAGAATGTACCATCATGAACTAGTGTGTAATTTAGTAGTGCTATATATATTCTCATTGCTTTGCAACAGACCTGTGCAACTTTTTCAATTTGCAAAAGTGACACTATTCCTACTGAACAACAACTCTCTATTTTCTCCCCACCACAAACCTCTGGCAATCACTGTTTTTGTTTTCGTTTTTGTCTTTTATAACATAAAGTCACCAGTTGAATGCCTAACATTTGAAGAAGGACTAAATAAATTAAGATTTATTCCTGTGATTTAATATTACACAGACATTGAAATAATTTTTCCTAAATAGCAAATGACACAAGGATTGGAGAAGTCCCTCATATAATATTAAATAAAAAGAAAAGCCATAATATTTATATCCAAATTTCTTATTTGCATGCTTGTTTATTCTTTATCAGTCTTGATTCAAACTTATTTTGGGTGATTTGTCCATCCTATGTTCTCCATTCAAGTAAGGATTAGGTGTTCTTCTACTCAGAAATGTTATTTCAAATCTCAAATTCATCAAATCTCTACACTATGCATTTATTTGTGTAGGACTATGACAAGGTATGAAGGTATCCTGACATCAGACCCTTAAAGTCACCTCTTTGAGCCAGATCATCAGGGACTGTGCATCTGTGGGCATTTTGTGGACCCTCATGGGACGGCTGTCACTAACTATGCCTGAGAGGATGCTGTCTGTGTCCAGAGGTTATTGCAAAATGTGGTCCTGAAAGACCCACACCTGTGGTGACTGTGGGAGTATGAGGGGGAACTTGTCCTTC
>NW_007277459.1:0-753 GCF_000164805.1 Carlito syrichta | reverse complement strand
TCCCTGTAAGACTGACCATCATTAATAAAACAAACAATAAAAAGATGCAGGTAAGGATTTGGGAAAAAATAAATGCTTCCATACTGCATGTGGACTGAAAAGTAGAGCAACACCTTTGAAAACAGTGTGGTGGTTTGTAAAGTGACAAGATATTGGCCTAGCATGTGACTCAGTAATCCACTGTAAAGAATATACCTGGAGGAACTCATATCATTTTACCAAAAAGAAACCTGCACTAGTATGTTTTTTGCAGCTCTAATAACAACTGCAAAAAAATAGTACCAACCATGTTGCCCATTAAAGCTGGAATGAATAAAATAAATGTGGAATATACACAGTGGAATGTTATGCAGCCATAAAAAAAGGACAAATAGAAGGATTTTGCAGAACGTTTGATGGATATGAGGTACGTCATTTTCAGTGATTTATCACAGAAACAAAGAACAGAGTTCCATATGTTCTTACACATTAGCTGAAATTGATCACATATAGTGCTGTAAGAAAATGATTGGCAGTCATGGAAAACGGTTTAGGGGGAGGGGAGAGATTGGTATTGGAAGGATACTGCTAAGGAATGGAGGGGCATACCTCATCAAACAGGGATCCTGCATAATCAATGTTTGTATATTTAACTTTTAGCTGTACCCAACATTTAAAAAAAATTAAAATAAATAATTAAATAAATAAATAATTAAAAGCTGTAAAACATAAAAAAAAAAAAAAAAGATACCTGCACACACATGTTTATCACAG
>NW_007277458.1:0-738 GCF_000164805.1 Carlito syrichta | reverse complement strand
TCCTGGCCTGAAGGGTTCTGTGGATAAATCTGCTGCTATCTAATTGGTTTTCGTGGTAGGTAGTCTGGCCTTTTTCTCTTGCTGCCTTTAGGATTTTTCCTTTTCATAGCTACTTTGTTTAGGCGAATTATTATGTGTCTGGGAGTTGGTCTTCTCATTTGTTGTCTTGCAGGGGTTCTCTGAATCTCTTGTGTTTGAATTTTTTCATCCTTAATGAGATGAGGGAAGTTTTCTTGAATGATTTCATGAAATGTTTGTTCCAGTGTGGCCTCTGTTTCTCTCGCTGCCTCAGTAAGGTCATTTATTCTTAGGTTCAGTCTCTTGAAGTGATCATTCATCTCTTGCAGGTTTTGTTCTCTTTTTGAGCTTTTTTCTATGCTTTTGTTTGGGTTAGTTCTGTGTTTTGGTCTTTGAGTTCTGAGATTCTTTCTTCTGCTTGGCTGATTCTGCTTTCCATGTTTATTAGTCTGTTGTTCATTTCCATCATAGTATTCTTTACTGCTGTCTTTTCTGACATCAGCTCCTTCCTATTTTCCTCTTGTCTCTCCTCAATTTTTAAAATTCTCTCCATTAATGTCTTGATGTCTGGGTTTGTTGCATGTAACCAGTCATTCTGGGGACTCTTCATTGTCTGTGTTCCAGAATCTGTTTTCTCAGTGTAGGATTTCCCATGGGTCTGTGTAAGACCTATATTCTTCTTTTGGTTTTTCTTCATTTGTGTAGTTTTCCCCCTCCCTA
>NW_007277457.1:0-786 GCF_000164805.1 Carlito syrichta | reverse complement strand
AATTATGGTTTTGTGGGGTACAGTTAAGGGTTAGGTGTACAATGACGTTTCATTCAGGCACCCTGTAGTTAAGAAGTGTTTTCCCATCCCCTGACAGATATTTGTTACTGTTAATCCCATCCCCCTCCCCCCCATAGTTTCCCAGTACCATCCGTCATTTTCTCATAGTATTGCATTGGATGTTCAAGGTCCATTATATGAGTGAGAACATGTGATATTCGGATTTTTGTTTTTGTGAGAGGTCACTCAGTATTATAGACTCTAGTTCCATCCAGGTTGCAGCGAAATTCATGATTTTGTTCTTTTTTATGGCTGCGTAGTATTCCATCGTGTATATGTACCACATTTTTTTAATCCAGTCCTCTTTTGATGGGCAGCATGGTTGTTTCCAGGTTCTTGCTATTGTGAACAATGCTGCGATAAACATACGTGTGCAGGTATCTTTTTTATAGAGTGATTTGTGTTCTTCAGGGTATATTCCCAGTAGGGGGATTGCAGGGTCATATGGAAGGTCAATTTTTAGAGCTTTTAGGAATCACCACACAGCTTTCCACAGAGGTTGCACTAGTTTACACTCCCACCAACAGTGTAGAAGTGTTCCCTTTTCACCACACCCTCTCCAGCAGCTGTTATTTTTTGAGTTGTTGATAATTGCCATTCTGACTGGAGTTAGGTGGTATCTCAGTGTGGTTTTGATTTGCATCTCCCTGATGATTAGTGAGGTTGAGCATTTCTTCATGTGTTTGTTGGCTGCTCGAATGTCTTCTTTTGTGAGTGTCTGTTCAT
>NW_007277456.1:0-759 GCF_000164805.1 Carlito syrichta | reverse complement strand
TCCAAGTGGCAGCTGTGCCAAAACAGGCCCAAGCTTGGGTGCACAGGAGACAGCATAAAAGCCAACTTGATCAGAGCTGACCACAGGGGAGGAAGATAAAAGAAGGTGATGCTGGACTGGCCCAGGACACCAAGGGCCTTGCAGGCTGCAGAAAGGGACCTGGGCTTATTTTTTTCCTGGTCAATTCAGAAAACGGAGAGTGATGAGATTACTGTGTAGGGCCAAGAAGGCTCTGGTGAAGGGTCTGCTGTGGGGCTCAGTGAGAGGGGAGGGGCTCCCTCGGGGTCATAGCCCGGGAGGAGGTGAAAAGAGGATGGATTTGAGATGCACTGGGGAGCAGAGGATTTGGAGCATCCTGAGGTTGGTTGAGGTGGAGGAGAAGGGGCGATGCCGAAATGACTGCTGCGATCTGGGTGGGAACTGCCGGGCAGAAAGGCTGAAGGGCAGAGCTGGAAAACAGGCCAGAGGAGCTGGCAGGGGCCTTGTAGAGGTGTCCGATAGACACGTGACAGGTCAGCCAAGAAGGCAGCTGGACAAGGGAGTCTGGGCTCAGGTCTGGCCCCAGTGTGTCCCAAATCCATTCACTTTTCACCTCCTCCCAAGCTATAACCTCGAGGGAGCCCCTCCCCTCTCACTGAGCCCCATGGCAGACCCTTCACCAGAGCCCTCTTGGCCCTACACAGTAATCCCGTCACGCTCCATTTTCTGACTTGACCAGGAAAAAAATAAGCCCAAGTCCTTTTCTGTAGCCTCCAAGGC
>NW_007277455.1:0-610 GCF_000164805.1 Carlito syrichta | reverse complement strand
AATGCTCAACCTCACTAATCGTCAGGGAGATGCAAATCAAAAACCACACTGAGATACCACCTAACTCCAGTCAGAATGGCAATCATCAACAACTCAAAAAATAACAGCTGCTGGAGAGGGTGTGGTGAAAAGGGAACACTTCTACACTGTTGGTGGGAGTGTAAACTAGTGCAACCTCTGTGGAAAGCAGTGTGGCGATTCCTAAAAGCTCTAAAAATTGACCTTCCATATGACCCTGCAATCCCCCTACTGGGAATATACCCTGAAGAACACAAATCACTCTATAAAAAAGATACCTGCACACGTATGTTTATCGCAGCGTTGTTCACAATAGCAAGAACCTGGAAACAACCATGCTGCCCATCAAAAGAGGACTGGATTAAAAAAATGTGGTACATATACACGATGGAATACTACGCAGCCATAAAAAAGAACAAAATCATGAATTTCGCAGCAACCTGGATGGAACTAGAGTCTATAATACTGAGTGACCTCACACAGAAACAAAGATCAGAATATCACATGTTCTCACTCATATAATGGACCTTGAACATCCAATGTAATACTATAAGAAAATGACTGATGGTACTAAGAAACTATGGGGGGGAGG
>NW_007277454.1:0-616 GCF_000164805.1 Carlito syrichta | reverse complement strand
GAGGGGCGGGTACCCAGAGCCTCCCTGTGTGACCGGCGGCTTGATGCCGGGTGCCCGGGCTGGAGACTATGCAGCCGGGGAGGGATCTGGAGGGGGCTGGGACCGGAGACTTCCACACACGAGTAGAATGGCAGCAGTGGGGCGGGGGCGCAATATCTGGCCTTGCGTGGGACTGAAGTTCCCGGGCCTGCCCCCAGCGCGGTTGGTGGTGGGCTGGGGGATGGGGGTAGCGAAGTGATAGCCTTTTTGGGGAACTCACGTTCAGAGAATCTCACAAGTTCACCTATGCCGTCGCCATCTTGCCCCGTCCCATCATAACTTTTTTTAATTGTTGAAAAATTTTTTCATAAACAGGGTCTTATTAAGTAGCCCAAGCTGGTCTTGAGCTAACCTCCAGTGATTCTCCCACCTCAGCCTCCCAAAGGTGTGGGGATATAGGCATGAATCACCACACATGACCTTATTATCCCATCTAATCCTACCTCAGCTCCTAGTAGAATTATGATCATCCCTCACATTCAACTATAATGAGACCTAAATTTTTGCTTATAATAGGTAGAAATGCATAAGAAGAACCATTCACTCCCATTATAATTTTGCAAAAACTGAAGTGATT
>NW_007277453.1:0-814 GCF_000164805.1 Carlito syrichta | reverse complement strand
TTATTTTTAAGTTAATTTTGTCATGTGAGTTGGTTTGTGGGAGGAAAAACCAAATCTGTGCCCAATGTTATTTTTATAAACTGAACTGTGTTTGAGTAAAGACATTTTATGAAGTATGTGTTATTTGTTATTTGATGTCTTTAGGGTTATGTTTACATTTGAAAAACATATTTTCCAAAAGATTTCGTGATAGTCTTAAAGCAACTATTTCTTAGGATCTTTGAATAGCTGTGTTAATGACATATCCATAGAAATCAAACTATACAAACATGTTATATTAAGTGTCAAGTTGCATAAGGAACTTGTCTGTAAGAGCGTTAACACACTGTGTTGTAAAAACGTATCAATTATTTCAGGTGCTAAGAAGAGAGGGGAGGTAAGAGGAAGAAGGAAAAGCACATGATTTCAGTAGTTGCATGGAGTTTGACTTGACATTTTTCTTCTTTTCCTTTAAGGATACTTTGGTATTCATTCAGATGCACTAAAAAATGACTAATTCATATTACTGCAAGAAACAATACACACCATGTTATAGTAATTCCCCACGCTGAATTATACTTGGGAGATTTTGTGAATTACACAGAATAAATCAGAGTAATAGCTTCAGCTGTTTTGGGAGAAAGAATTTTGAAAACGATGTCAGGGAGGAAAATGTTTGTGTACTTGAAAACAAATTAATGTTTGTGTTTAATGATAATAATAGACTTAGTATTCCCTGAAACAATGTGATTGCTGCTATTATGAAGATGATTATGTGGATCTGCGTAAGTAATTTCTTGATAATTATGTGTTAAGAAAAGTGACAAAATCAAGA
>NW_007277452.1:0-729 GCF_000164805.1 Carlito syrichta | reverse complement strand
GGCTTTATTTGGTGATCTGGATCTCTGCTGAAATAAGGTTTTGTGGTCTTGCTTTTCCAGTTTCTTAGGTGGCTTATAGGTTGTGAATTCTGTTCCTTCCATTTTCTTCATGTGTGTTTGTAGGGATATAAATTCCCCTCTTACTACAGCTTTCAGGGCATCCCAGAGATTTTCGTAAGATGTTTCTTCATTTTCATTTGTTTCCAGGTATCTTTTGATCCTTGTTTTGATTTCGTCGTTGATCCAGGAGTTGTTTAGCATCATGCTGTTTAGTGTCCATGTCTTTGTGAGTTTTGGGGGGACTTTGTTGGTGTCAATGTTTATTTTTATTCCACTGTGGTCCGAGAAGGTGTTTGGTAGAATTTTGGTCCTTTTAAATTTGCTTATGCTTGATTTATGGCCGAGTATGTGGTCGATCTTAGAATATGTTCTATGTGGTGATGAGTAGAATGTGTATTCTGTGGTCTTTGGATGGAGTGTTCTGTAGGTATCAATTAAGTCCATTTGGTCCAAAGTCACATTGAGGTTCCTGATCTCCTTGCTGATTTTTTGTCCTGATGATCTGTCTAGGGTTGTGAGTGAGGTATTAAAGTCCCCAGTTATGATAGTGTTAGAGTCAATATCTTTCTTTAGTTTTCCAAGAAGTTGCTTTATGAAAGTGGGAACACCTATTTTGGGTGCATATATGTTTAGGATAGATATTTTTTGTTGATGGATTGAGCCTTTTAG
>NW_007277451.1:0-762 GCF_000164805.1 Carlito syrichta | reverse complement strand
TCATTTTTCATTTTGTTGAGATTTAACTTGTTAGAATAAAGTGGCACTTCTACACTTCTTATTCATCTTTTAAAAAGTGGAAACAAAGATAGTATTTATTGATGTCTGAAAGTTACCTTTTGTAAATCAGATGAAGGAAAATGCAAAGTTGATAGAATTTCATAATACTTAACTGAGGTAGCACAAGGGTGAAACCATTACATGGGGTGTCTTTGAAAGTGAATTGGTTTGGACATAGTTCCTTCAAAATTTTAGAAAGACACTTAACATATGTTTCTATATGCACATATGCAATTTTCATATATACATGTGTGTGTATGTGTATCTCACAACTAGCGACTTTGTGTTACACAGACATTGCAGCAAATTATGAATAAGGTTTACGCACAGGAACACTTAGCATTTCCAGGCACACATGAGTTTTCATAAACAAAAAAAATACCTAAAGTTTACCTAACTGATGTAGCTGGTACTAACTCAGACACATCCTGAATCCTTAACTAATTTTATTGTTAATTTAATTAAACTAGATTTCTCTATGTTTCAGAGAATAAGATTTCGACTGGAAATTGAATGAGTCTGCAGAGAATACCCAATTGCTTCTTGAGCAGCAAGGGCTATTAATGTGATTCCTTTCTGTAAGGTGGAAGTTCTTCTGTCACTGTATGCAGATAAAGATACAAACTGTGCAATTTTGAATCAGTCTATGTACATAAGAAGGAGCTGTAGACAGGGTACTGGTATGAAACAGAACTTGGAGGG
>NW_007277450.1:0-796 GCF_000164805.1 Carlito syrichta | reverse complement strand
GTGACCCTGACCCTCCTTTCCTTTTTGAAATACAGGTTGCTCAAACAGAGACAAAAAAAAGGAGATTTCAGTTTATCAACATGTATTCCAGTGACTATTACTGACATTGATGGCGTGGGCCAAACACAATGGGAGACATTACATTACAAGTTGGTAAGAGAATTAAAAGAGAATTAAAAGAGGACCACAATATGGTCCTTTGGCTCCCTATACTCTGACTATTTTAAATCAATTCACTTCTCACTGGATGACTACTTCTGATCGACAACAATTGGCTAAACGCTGGTTATACAGAGGAGCCTATTTACTTTAGAAAACAGAGTATAAAGATCAGGTACAAATTCAGATGACAAAAAATCAAAACCAGCCACCAGATACATTTGTTATTGTTAAAAATATGCTGACAGATATTGGACAATATGCCACATACAACACTCAAATAATTTTCCCTAAAAAAATATATACTCAAGCAAGCCACTGTGCTTCTATGGCTTAAAAAAATTGCCTACTAATTCCACTCAAACTCCTTCTTTGTCTGTTGGGAGTCAGCCTTGGAGGTCTGCCTGACTGACAAAGTCAAGGTGTGCTGAGGACCCCCAGCCGCAAAGCGAGTCCAGACAGCTGAGGCCCTTCTGTCTTCTGTCTTTGCTGTAGATACAGCTGAATAAATTCTGTGCAGTCATGGAAGAAGAAGATGGCATGTTTATGCAAAGAATCACAGCTAACCTGGAAATGTCATGGTTCATTTTTCCATTTCCCACTATGCTGTTTGGCCTTTCCTAACATATGCAAGGGT
>NW_007277449.1:0-731 GCF_000164805.1 Carlito syrichta | reverse complement strand
TCAGAAGCCGAGGCAGGAGGATGGTGAAGACCAAGAGCCCAAGGCCAGCCTGGGCCACGCAGGGAGACCCTATTTCAGCACCCAACCAAACAGTGGGTCTAGGGTCGATGTGCCCCTCACCCTGGGCACTCTGGTGGCTGAGGTGGGAGGATCACCAGAGCCCGCGATTTTGAGGCAGCCAGTGAACAATGGTCATGTTACTGGACATGAGACTGGGCCACAGAGTCACACCCTGTCTTCAAAAACATGAGAATAGAACACAGATTCTCAACTGCGCATGGTGTGTTCACAGGGTGACTGGCTTTAGAGCCAGGAAAAAAGGGATTGGAAGGGAATGTCCCTGGGCGAGGGAAGTGTCCCTGGCCTTTCTTGTTGGAAAGTCCTTGTTGCTGGGTGGGTCGGCCTGCCTGGGGCACATTTCACACTTTGGAGAGGAGAGCCAGCAGGAACCCGGCCAGAGAGACTTGGGAATTCTCACACCATAGAAGGGGCAGTCATTGGGGGGGACTTGGGGTTGAAAGGTGCCAAACTTGGGGGACCTTCCTATGTGGGAATGGCAAGAACTAAGGGCAGAAGGTTTGCAGGAGAATTTCTTTCTTCCTTCCTTCCTTCCTTCCTTCCTTCCTTCCTTCCTTCCTTCCTTCCTTCCTTTCTTTCTTTCTCTCTTTCTTTCCTTTCATCCACTTTTCTTTCTTTCTTTCTTTCTTTCTTTTTTTCTTCTTTCTTCCTTG
>NW_007277448.1:0-660 GCF_000164805.1 Carlito syrichta | reverse complement strand
TATCCTCTTGTCTCTCCTCAATTTTTTTAATTCTCTCCATTAAATGTCTTGATGTCTGGGTTTGTTGCATGTAGCCAGTCATTCTGGGGACTCTCCATTGTCTGTGTTCCAGAATCTGTTTTCTCATTGTCTGATCTCCCAGGGGTCTGTGTAAGACCTATATTCTTCTTTTGGTTTTTCTTCATTTGTGCGGTTTTTCCCCCTCCTTACTTTTTCCTTCCCTCCACATCACCGTCTTCTTTAATTCTGTTATTCAGGGGTAAAGGGATTGGCTTTACTTCTGTTTGTTCAATCTCCTATTCTTTATGTATGTCCTCTTACTTTGTTCAATTCTGAAGTTGCACTGTAGGTTGGAGGTGGTCCTTTTTGCAGTTTTGAGATGTACTTAAGGGGAGAGCTGTGATTCAAAATCTGTCTGTAGGTCCTGGTATTCGCTGACAGGTGTGTGGATAATGTGGAACCCACTTCCCACTGCCCTGGAATCTTTCCAGGGCAGTGGGGCTGTAGGTTTACTCCCTGAAATAAAATGTGGTTAGCAGAGGGGAGAGAATGGAGCAGATAGTGGGTTGAAAAGGGGAGTGGAGAGATAGAGGAGTAAAGGGGGAAACAAACGAGTGTGCCAACAAATAGAGAGAGAGGCCTATACTGAAACAGATAAAG
>NW_007277447.1:0-762 GCF_000164805.1 Carlito syrichta | reverse complement strand
GATTTCATTAGCCATATGGTGTTGAGACAACTACCACATAATATAGCAAGGAGTAAATGAAATAAATGGGAAGGACCCAGAAAGAAAGACTACTTCTGGTAGTCAAAGGCCCAGGTAGGTCACAGATATGAGTAAATTGGGACCTTGAATATACAAATATGTAGCTGGGTTGGTAAAGGGTACTGTGGGAAACAGAGAGATGGAATGTGTCTTGAGGGGTAGGTTAATCTGCTAATTACACACACACATATGCTTGTTTTTGGAAGTATATGTTTTACAAATATCAATTATGAAAACCATTAGGTTTCATGAGTTACATGTCTCGTGATATTTTTCTTTTTCTCACAAAGCATAGATACAATTTCCTGTGAGGCACTCAATATCTCTAAGACCTAGGATGTGCCTTGAGAGGTATGGTACTATTTTGAGGTAAGTTATAGCATGAAACTGCATTAGTTGTCTCATTTGTGAAAATTATACCAAATTGCCAGATATGTGGTAAGCAGTTACTGATAAAAACACAATCATAAAGGTTTTCATAATTTATGTTTGCAAAACCAATGTTTTTAAGCACTTTTTAGCACACCCCTGATGTATACTTGTTCCTGTTCCTAAAGTGTCCTCATTCAGTCTCATGGCTTTAAAAACATTACATGCAAATGACAGAAAATGTTATATCGCAGACAAAACTATCCACCTGAGCTCTATAGTTTCATATGC
Source organism: Carlito syrichta (assembly GCF_000164805.1). Taxonomy (NCBI): domain Eukaryota; kingdom Metazoa; phylum Chordata; class Mammalia; order Primates; family Tarsiidae; genus Carlito; species Carlito syrichta. The sequence goes on along the minus strand of NW_007277447.1, from coordinate 42 downwards.
AACTTCCCATTTGACATTTCCACTTGGACATTTACCAAGCAT
>NW_007277446.1:0-459 GCF_000164805.1 Carlito syrichta | reverse complement strand
AGACCATTCCTCTCAATGCCATTATGTTCCATTCCTCTCCATTCCATTCAATTCCATTCCGCTCCATTTCATTCATTTCCATTCCATTCCAGTTCATCCCATTCCTCTCCATTCCATTCCTTTCCATTCCTTTCCTCTACATTCCATTCCATTCCTCTCCATTCCATTCCTTTCCTCTCCATTCCATTCCATTTCATTCCTCCATTGCATTCCATTCCATTCCTTCCATTCCATTCCATTCCATTCCATTCCTCTCCATTCCCTTCCTCTCCATTCCATTCCACTTCATTCCATTCCATATCAATACATTCGTCTCCATTCCATTCCATTTCATTTCTCTGCACTCCATTCCATTCCTTACAAGTCTTCTATAATCAATCCATTCCATTCGATTCCTCTCCATTTCATTCCATTCCATTCCATTCCACTCCATTCTTCTCCACTCCCTTCCATTCTATT
>NW_007277445.1:0-988 GCF_000164805.1 Carlito syrichta | reverse complement strand
TTTTTCTAATCCTCTGTGAGTGATGGGAGTCTTAGTCTTACAACTTATGCTTTATTCTTCATAATTTTGTACTTTTACTCTACACAAGAGGAGCCAAACATCTAGACTAGCCTAGAGGAGACACCTATGCAGATTTATGGATTTTTGTGTGTTTGGGAGTTTTTGTATGATTTTTTCTTATTTTTAAATAAAACTCTGCTCTACCACGTGAAACTACCTCATCTTCTGAAAACTCTGATTTCCACTTCAACTCAGTGAGGCTTCCCAGACTGTATTTTGGTTCCCAATCTCTGGGGAATATTTGTAAACTATGCATCTGACAAGGTACTAATATCTAGAATCTGCAAGGACTCAAACAACTGAGAAGAAAAAAATACCTTATTAAAAAGTGGGCTAAAAGCATAAACAGATATTTTTTTGAAAGAACACACCCAAATTGTTAAGAAACATGTTTTATTTGCTCATACTACTAATTCTCAGAGAAATTCAAATTAGAACCATGATAAGATATCATCTTACACCTTTCAGAATGGCTAAAATTAAAAAGTAATAAATAATAGACTTTGGTGAGAATTCAAGGACAAGAGAATGTTTATACACTGCTGGTAATATAGGCCACTTCAACCTCTATGGAAAACAGTATGGAGATTTCTCAAGAATGAAAAATAGAAATGACATTCAATCCAGCAATTTCAGTACTGTTCACTGAAAGGTACCTATAGAAACCTAGAAGAAACTTAGCTTATTCTTAGTTTAGTATTTTTGCCTCAGCAAAACTTAGACAGCATTCAAACATTCTACTGCAAAACAAGCAGCAGCCTATCTCATCCCCCTTGGAAAATCTTCTTCAGATGCAAGATCAGGACAACCCAACCATTCATGGTTTAGCATAATAAACTCCAGTAAACTTTTAGGTTCCTTATTAAAGCTGAAGATAAAGATCACCCTTTGGCTGGCCAAAGTCATAAGAGTTTGTGAGTTGCAAATG
>NW_007277444.1:0-721 GCF_000164805.1 Carlito syrichta | reverse complement strand
CCAACCAATATCAGTGAAGTTTTAAAACTATTACATCATTAAGTGTTGAATTCAATGTCATTATTAGCTTTTCTGTGGTGAAATTTATTTACAGGTATAACTCTACAAGCCTAAAAGTTACAGTACACCAGGAAAATAATCAAGTTCTGATATCAAAGAGATCGTCCACTACCAAACAATTTGTTAAAAAAGAGAAACTTGAAGAGGCAGGGAAGATGACAGTCAAGTCAATCAGGCTATGCGAGTCCCCGTGTGAGTGAATGAGTGTATGGAAAATTTTGTGTATGTGCTGGTGAGCGAGTGGACATGTAAGTGGCTGACTGAGAGAGGGCTAGGGACCTAGTGGCCATGACTCTCCTGGTGCAGCACCTGGTGCCACAGCATCTGGGCTTGGAACTTTGCGAATCCCAGGATGCAGAAGCTAAGCACCATTTTCTCTTTCTTTTCTTTACTTTTTTTTAAAATCAACAAGCCCCCCAACCCCTGGCAAAAAAAGCTGGGAGAAGCTAAGTGTGGCTCGTGAGCGGGTGGCCAGGCTCCTGGTGCAACAGCAGGTGCTGCAGCTTCTCACTTTGTCCCTGGCTCTTGCTGGCTTGCAGAAGTGGAGCACCATTTTTTTTTTATTAAAGAAAACAGACAGAAGTTTTCCTTTAAAAAAGCAGCAGGAGGCACTATTGCCCCAGGGGCTCCCACACCATTAAAGCAGGAGAGAAACTGCTCA
>NW_007277443.1:0-833 GCF_000164805.1 Carlito syrichta | reverse complement strand
TCGTGTATGGTTCTGTATATGAGAACTCACATTACTGAAATCTTGCTTCATTCTCAGCAAGACGCCAAGATATTTTCTTTTGACCTAGAATTCCAGTTTCTTGGATATCAAGAGAAAGACTCCCATAAAGTTCTTCAGTAATTGGAACCAAAGATCCCTGGTCTCTTTTCAAAAGACACACTAAAAATGTGCCGACATAGAAGCCCAGATTTCTGATTAAACCTTATCAAGAGACATTGTAGACTTAGGCAATTGAGAACCCAAGAACCGGATTCCCTTTCCGTTCTCAGCAAGATGCCCTAAATTTCCCTGTCCATGTGGATTACAAAACTCTGTGTGCAAAAATGCAGATGCCCAGATGTTTCCTAGGACGTGGAATCCATGGTTCCTGGTTACATTTTAATAATTCATAATAAATAATTGGCAACTGCAAAACCCTCGGCTCCTCACCAAATAAAGTACAAACGGAAATTTAACGATTAGCAAGATCATGTGAAGACCAAAGTTACATCCAAATATGGCAAGATGATACTTTTTTCTGGGAAACTGGCCTTAATTGTCCCGTTGAACCTAAGGGACTTGTACTACCAGATACCTGATTACAACTCTCAAGAGGACCATAATGTTGCTGGAGTCCTGAAATGACTGATTCATAATACTCACAACCCAAATATCTCTGAAACATGAGACGAGCTTGGAGCCTTGATTCTTTTTTATACTGCAGCAAGACACCCTGAGAATTTTTCGGTTCTGGATTAGTGTATCACAGATTCCTTATTCTTCTTTACCGAGTGGCCGTGTAATGTCCTGTGTATGAGGACTCCCTTTCTCGA
>NW_007277442.1:0-646 GCF_000164805.1 Carlito syrichta | reverse complement strand
CCATTTTAAAAAATAACAGCCATCTTATATAAGCCTTCTTCCTCAGAAAAGCCCGCATGCGCCAAACTACAACACCTCCCTCACTTCCTCTCATATCACCCCACTACTCTTCCTCCTATCAAAAGCTGCCACGTCCTATCTCTGCCCACCCCTCCTTGCAATGTATATAAGCAGTCGCCTAACAAAATTTTGAGGCTTGATCAGAAAAAAAAAAAAAAAAAAAAAATTTCTAAAGAAAACTAAAGCCTTCTGATGTATGGAACATTTTAAATAATATTTCTGGGTCTTCTTTTTTAAGGAAGATTTTTCATACACATATATTTATATATTATAACATCTAGGTCCTTACATATATGAAATTCAATTTTGGTATAGGATTATAGATAATAATGGATTGAATCATCATTTCAAACAAATGGATAGTCAAATTTTCTAACATCACATATTGAGTAGTTCATGCTTGCCCACTTATTGGAAAGGAAATTGCTAACATATGCTTAATTTCTATGGCTCTGTGTTTATATTCTATTCAGTTCTGCATCCTTACAGGTACAAAACTATTTTAATTACTGTAGTATTAAAGTATATATATACTTTATATATTATATATATTAATATACTTTATATTTTATATATATATATATAT
>NW_007277441.1:0-755 GCF_000164805.1 Carlito syrichta | reverse complement strand
TGTACCAATACCAGACTGTATTGATTACTATTAACATATAGTAAAGTTTGAAGTTTAGAACAGTGATAACTCGGTGCTTTGTTTCATTTGATAAGATTCGTTTGGCTATTCTTGAGTGTTTATGATTTCATATGAATACATTTTGTTTGTTTGTTTTGAGTTGGAGTCTCACTTTGTCACCCATACTGGAGTGCAGTCGATGCTCCGGGTCACCGCATCCTTGACCTGCTGTGCTCCGGTGATCCTTCCGCCTCAGCCTTCCAAGTACCCTGAATGACAGGCATGTGCTACCACCACCTGTTGATTATTGCCCAGGTGGGTCTCTAACCCGCGGGCCCATGAAATTCACTCAGTTCAGCCTCCAAAGGCGCAGGATTACAGGCTGTGCCACCGAGGCTTGCGCTTATGAATTCTTTATTTTAATTTCCAGGTCTCAGAATAATGATATTAGTTTAAAGGTTATTTCACTGAATCTGTAGATTGCCTCAAAGGCTAATTTTTACATTAAAGTTGTAAGCAAAGTCAGCGATACAAGCATGTCAAATTGTCATTTATGTCATCAGACTCACAACTTTGACATCATAATGGGAGGGACCTTGACTACTGAGCAATCCTGAGGTTTCAAGGGCTTGTGTACAGTGCTCTGACATTGTGGATTTATTCCCAAGAAGTGAATAAAACCATGTGTTCACATGTATCCAAAAACTTCTCCAGGGTTAAGTGACCATCCAAGAATCCACTAAACGAGGTAGTTG
>NW_007277440.1:0-788 GCF_000164805.1 Carlito syrichta | reverse complement strand
CATCCACAAGTTTGAAAAACATTATTTGAGGGTCATCAGAAAATGACGAAAAATGAATAATGTACATTAACATGGTTGCATGTAGAAAAACCAAATTTTATCAAAACCAAATTCATGCTTACCATGATATGACCTCATGTACTGCGATAAAAGAAGTAAAACAAGCTACTTTTTTGGAAATACATGCAACTATGCTAAAATGAGGTTAAAATATAATACCCTGATAATTAACTTAATATTTACCTTCACCTAAATGCCAGAAATTTCGTTTCTTTAGCGAGATAGTAAGCATAAAAAGAACAATTTTATTATGATCTTAGTAGGCTTCCTCCATTAAAAACTACAGGTTATATGACTGCAAAATTAGAGAATGTAATTAAGAAACCTATACCCCTATAGTAATGAATATAGAAAAGGCCAAAATCAATTCAATTGCTCTTTCTAACAATAGGCAAAAATGTAGTGTTCAATTTAACTTGGTTTTTGCTAAGATTTTGTCATGCCTGTGTTCGTCAGTGATATTTGTCTGTGGTTTTCTTTGTTTTTTCTTTGCGTGTGTCTGTCTTGTTTTGCTATCAGAGTAGTTCTGGGCTCATATAGTCAGTTGGGAATTATTTCTGCCTCTTCGATTTTTGTGAAGAGTTTAAATTAAACTTATATTTGCTTTTCAACTGCTTGGAAAAATTCAGCTGTGAAGCCATCAAGGCCCTTGGCTCTTTTTTTCTCCCTCTCTCTTTTCTTTATCTTGTTTTCTGCTTTGTTTTGTTTCGTTTTGTTTTTGAGTTGGG
>NW_007277439.1:0-961 GCF_000164805.1 Carlito syrichta | reverse complement strand
AAGTCAGTTAGAAAAGTCAGCTGCCTAGCCTGCGTAGCTAACTAGTTAAATCAGCTGGTTAGCCAGCTAGCTATCAAGTTAGGTCACCTAGTTAATTGAGCTCGCTAGCTAGCTGGATAGCTAGGTAGCTAGATAGCTAAGTCAGCAGGCAAGCATGCAGGATACATATGTAGCTAACTAGTTAAGTCAGTTGGCTACCCACCTGGCTAGCTAGTGATGTCAGCTAGTAAAATCAGCTGGTTAGCCAGCTGGCTAACGAGTTAAGTCACCTAGTTGAGTCAGCTGGCTAGCCAGCTGGCTAGCTGGTTAAGTTTGCTAGTTAATACAAGTGGCTATCTATCTGCTAGCTAGTTAGCTAGTTCAGTCAGCTGGCTAGCCAGCTGGCTAGCTGGTTATGTCAGCTTGATAAGTCAGCTGGCTATCCACCTGGCTAGGTAGGTAGTTAGCTAATTAAGTCAGCTGGATAGAGGGCTGGTTAGCTAGGTAATTCAGCAAGCTAAGTGAGCTTTTTAGCCAGCTGTCAAGCTAGGTGGCTAGCAAGTAAAGCCAGCTGGCTAGCCAGATGGCTATCTAGTTAAGTCAGCTAGTTAAGTCAGCTGATTTTAGCCAGCTGGCTAGCTAGATGTCTGGCAAGTTAACCCGGCTGGTTAGCAGGGTGGTCAGGTAGGTGGCCAGCTAGTTAAACCCGCTGGCTAGCCGGCTGACCAGCAGGGTGGCTGGCTAGTTAACCCAGCCAGCTATCTGACTGTCTAGTCATCAAGCCAACCAGTAAGCTAGCTAATTAAGTCAGCTGGCTATCCTCCTAGCCAGCCAACTACCTCCTCAGCTGGTTAAATCAGCGAGCTAGCCATCTATCTAGTTAAGTCAGCTAGGTAGTCAACTGGCTAGTCAGCTAGCTAGTTAAGTCAGATAGCCAGCTAACTAGCCAGTTAGCTAGCTAGTTAAGTCAGCTGACTAGACG
>NW_007277438.1:0-869 GCF_000164805.1 Carlito syrichta | reverse complement strand
CCAGCTGAGTTAAGTCTTTAGCTATCTAGTTAGCTAGTTGACCATCATGCTGACTTAACTCACTAACTAGCTAGCTAGCCTACTCAAACAGCTGACTCAACCCCATTTGCTAATTAACTAGATAGCTGACTCAACCAGCTGACTTAACCCGTTTGTTAACTAGCTAACAAACTGACTCTACCATCTGACTTAAACCTTTAGCTAACTAGCTAGCTAGTTGTCTTAACCAGCTGACTAAATTAGAAAGTTGACTTAAATAGCAGACTTAGCTAGCTGACTTAACTACTTGGCTAGCTAACTTAACTGGGTGAATTACCTAGTTAACTAGTTGACTTAACTGTTAGAATTAGTTAGCTAACTATTTAACAAGCTGAATAACGAGCTGACTTAACTAATTAGCAAACTAGTTAGGTAGCAGACTTAAGTTTCTGACTTATATAATTAGCTAATTAGTGATCCAGATGACATAGCTAGCTGAATTACCTAGCTACCTAGTTAGCTAGCTGACATAACTAGTTAGCTTTGGAGATAGCTAGCCAAAATAACGAGTTGGTTAATTAGTCAGAGTTAGATAACTGTTTTAACAAGTTGGTAAACGAGTAAAATAGCTGACTTAACTAGTTAGTTAACGAATTAGCAAGGTTACTTAACTTGGCTGATGAGTCGGGAGACTAGTTAGGTTGGTTAACACGTTGGCTGACTCCTCGGTCCAACTGTTAGCTGTCTTAACCTGTTGGACGACTAATCGGCCGACTATTTAGCTTAGATAATTAGTTGGCTGAGGAGTTGGCCCCATAGCTCGGTTAAGTAGTTGACTGGCTAGTTTGCTTACCTAATAATTCAGCCGACTATTTGGCCGAATAGTTAGC
>NW_007277437.1:0-656 GCF_000164805.1 Carlito syrichta | reverse complement strand
TTCATAGCAAAAGAGACAAAGCAGGAGGTATGACACTTCTAGACTTCAAACTTTACTATAAGTGTACAGTAATCAAAACAACCTGGTATTGGTACAAGAACAGGCACATAGACCAAAGGAACAGGATAGAGATGGGAATCAAACCTCAATTTCTCAATCAACTCATCTTTCACAAAACCTCCAACAACCACTAGGGAGAGGAGAGCATATTCAGTAAATGGTGCTGGGAAATGACTTACCACATGCAGAAGATTGAAACAAGACCCCTACCTATCATCATACAGATTTACTCTAAATGGATCAAAGACCTAAATGTAAAACTTCAAATTATAATGATCTTAGAAAATGCAAGAGACACCTTTATTGAATTGGAACTGGGAACCAGTTACTCTTCATGACCCTAAATGCCCATACCTTAAGAAATAAGATAGACAAGTGGGACCTCATCAAATTAACAAGCTTCTGTAAAACAAAAGAAACCATCAAAAGAGCAGGGAGACAGCCTACAGAATGGAAAAAAATATTCCCCACCTATTCATATGACAGAGGCCTAACATCTAGGATCTACAAGGTACTTAAACACTCCAAAAGGAAACAAGCAACTACTTTAAAAAGTGGGCAAAATACATGAATAGACACTTCTGAAAAGAAGATGA
>NW_007277436.1:0-436 GCF_000164805.1 Carlito syrichta | reverse complement strand
AGACCACACTATCTGGCAAGTAGTATCAGACGACACTAAGACGGCAAGTAGTATCAGACGACACTAAGTAGGCAAGTAGTTCCAGATGACACTAAGAAGGCAAAGATAATCAGACGACACTAAGAAACCAAGTAGTATCAGACGACACTAATAAGGTAAGTAGTACCATAAGTCACTAGTAAGGCAAGTACTATCATAAGACACTATTAAGGCAAGTAGTATCATAAGACACAAATAAAACAAGTATTATCATAAGACACGAATATGGCAAGTAGCATTATAAGACACGAATAAGGCAAGTAGTATCATAAGACACGAATAAGGCAGGCAGAATCAGATGACATTAAGAAGGCAAATAGTTCCATAACACACTAATAAGGCAAGTAGTATCATAAGACACGAATAAGACAAAAAGTATCATAAGACACGAATAAGG
>NW_007277435.1:0-729 GCF_000164805.1 Carlito syrichta | reverse complement strand
CTTTCTTCACCTCTTCCCAGTCCTGTGTCTCGTTCTCACCAGATAGATGGTATGTATATCTGTTTTCCCTCTCGCGCTTCTCTCTTTCTAACTCCCTATTGACCCCCCCTTCCTCCATTATTTTCCTCTTCTATATGCCCCTTTTTTAAATCTAGGGACCAAGACTGCAAACTGCTGAATAGACAGACTGTAAAACAGAGGGAAAAGTGAACAAAACCAGAAGACCCTCATAAGGAAGAACAGGTCATTGCAGAAGAGAAATAAAAGCAACCCCACCTTCCCTCAAAAACAGAATTGAAGAGGGGGAGGGAAAGGGGTAAAGGGAGAAAAATCTACAGAAATGAAGAAAAACCAAAAGAAGAGTATGGGTCTCTCCCAGACGCCTGGGAGAGCAGACACTGAGAAAATTGACTTTGGAATGCAAACAATGCAAAGTCCCCAGAATGAAGGGTCTCAAAATGCAAATGTAGATATCAAAACAATAATGGAGAGACTAAAAAGAATTGAGGAGACACAAGAAGAAACTAGGAAGGAGCTGATATCTGAGATAACAGTAATAAAGAATACTGTGAATGAAATAAATAACAAATTGATAAGCATGGAAAGCAGAATTACCCAAGCAGAAGAAAGAATCTCAGAGCTTGAGGACCAAAATATAGAAATAACCCAAACTCTTAAAAACACAGAAAATAAGCTAAAAAAGACAGAACAAAACCTTCAAGAGATGAG
>NW_007277434.1:0-883 GCF_000164805.1 Carlito syrichta | reverse complement strand
ACAATCTCGCCTGCTGGGCTCCGGGCGATCCTTCCACCTCAGCCTTCCAAGTAGCTGGAATTACAAGCATGCGCTACCACGCCCGGCTGATTTTTTTGATTTATTGTAGAGATGAGGTCTCGCTGCCCAGGCGGGTCTCGAACCCGCGGGCTCAGGCAATCCACTCACCTCAGCCTCCCAAAGGCGCGGGATTACAGGCTGAGCCACCGAGCCCGGCTGAAACATTATATTTTTATCAGGAAATGATGATACAACATGAAAAATGAATTTCATGAATATGTACAATGATTACTTGTCAATGGGAAAATGGTGTTAAAAATAATGCAGACAAGATGGCTGACATGAATTATACATTCTGTACATTATAATGAGCATCAGCACTCAAGCTGGGAAATCTGAAAAGTGATCTATTTATTGTAAATGAATGATGCAATATGTCAAATAAATTGCATCTGTATGATTTTTTGGAAAAAGGAAAAATTGTGTTAGAAAACTAAGTGCAGAGATGATGGCTAAACTGGGGTCTATACACTGTGTACCTCAAGATAAATATTTGAGTTGAACAAATATGGAATTGTTTGGTTTGCTGAACTGACCATGGCCCTGTAGTGTCCAAAACCACTGCAGAGAAAATTTTCAGACCAATGGCTTTCTTTTCGCCAGATCAGTTTGCCCAACACAGACAAGTGCCTTGAAAAGAGAGAAGTAAAATCTTCCTTAGCTGGAGTGTGGTTTCATGACTGTTTCTGGGTCAAATGCCTGTTCATATTGTAGTGAGGTTATGGGCTGCACTGGGAGGAGAAAGGGGCTCTCAATCTAGAGAGTTACCTTGAGATGGGGAAAGATCTCATAGGGTCTGAGTGTTGAGGGTAGGAGGCAACCT
>NW_007277433.1:0-572 GCF_000164805.1 Carlito syrichta | reverse complement strand
ATCATGAAGATCATAGGATTTGGAAGGTGAAAAATCATAGCATTCAAGACTGCAGGTGCCACCAGCTAATTGGGTTAAATGGACTCTGTATATTCTAGGTAAGAGTATATATTATATATAATATATATAATATAATATATATAATATATATAATACAATATATATAATATAATATATAATATATATAATATATAATATATATAATATATAATATAATATATAGTATAATATAATATATATTATATTATATAATATAATATATATATATATATTTTTTTTCTTTTTAATTGGAGTCTCACTCTGTCGCCCAGACTGGAGTACACTGGCCGCTCCTGGCCACTGCAGCGTTGACCTGCAGGGCTCCGGCGATCTTTCCTTCTCAGCCTTCCAAGTAGCCAGAACTACAGGAACGTGCTACCATGCCTGGCTTATTCTTGATCTATTGTAGAGACAAGGTTTCGTCATCTTCTCCGGGCGGGTTTCAAACCTGCGAGCTCAGGAATTCTCTTACCTCGGCCTCCCAAAGTGCTGGGATTATAGGCTGAGCCACTGAGCCCAGCTCAGCCTTCTAT
>NW_007277432.1:0-757 GCF_000164805.1 Carlito syrichta | reverse complement strand
CTGACCCTCCTATCTGATGAGTGCCCTAGAGACTGGCCCACTTCTGTGATGTATTCTAAATGACTAGTGGTCTTTTATAATGAGTGTCCAAGTAACTGGCCCTCATTTGTGATGGGTGTCTTAGTGACTAGCTCTGTTTTGTGATGGGTGCCACTGGTACTGAGATTCTTCTGTGATTTTTGTGCCAATTAGGGTGTGCCATCACCCTCTGTGATGGGTGCCCCACTGACTAATCCTCCTCCATGATGGGTGCTTTAGTAACTATGCCGCCTTCATCGTGGGTGTCAAATTAAGTAGCCCCCCTCTGTGATGGATGTCCCTATGACTGGACCTTTTCTTTGATGTGTTCCTCAGTGCTTGGCTCTGCTGTGTGCTGCATGTCCCAGTGACTGACTCTCTTCAGTTATGGATTCCTCAGTGAATAGGATTGTTCCACAAGGGTTGCCTTAGTGATTGACCCTCCTTTGTAATGGGTTTCCTGGTGACTGGCCATGCTCTGTGATAGATTGTAAATTTCTGGTCCTTCTCTCTGATGACTGCCCCACTGACTAGGTTTTCTCTGTGATTGCTCATTGTCCAGTGACTGTCCATCATTGGTAAGGGGTGCTCCAGTGACTGTCCCTCCTCTGTGATGGGTGTCACAGTGATTGGCCCTCCTTTGTGATGCATGTCCCAGTGACTGGCCCTATCCTGTGTTGGCTGTCCTAGTGACAGGCCCTCCTCTGTCGTGTGTACCCCAGTGACTATACCTCCTCTG
>NW_007277431.1:0-867 GCF_000164805.1 Carlito syrichta | reverse complement strand
CCACATGGTAACCTGAAGATTTAATTGTCTAGTTACCTATGTAGCCATCAGCCTTGCCAACTGACTTAACTATCTGACTTAATGAAGTAGCCAGCTGGCTAGCCAGCAGACTTAACAAGCTAGCTACCTAGATAGACAGCTGCACAGCCAACTGACTTAACTAGCTGACTTAAATAGCTGGCCTGCTTGCTTGTCACCTGAATTAACTACCTTGCTATACAGCTTGCAAGTTGGCTAGCCAGCTGACTTAAGTAGGTAACTTAACCATCTGGACAGCTGTCTAGCCAGCTAACTTAAGTAGCAAGCTACCTAGCTAGCCAGCTGGCTAGTCAGCTGACTTGACCCTGTGCCTTAAGTAGCTAACCAGTGTCTAGACAGCTGACTTAAATATATAGCTACCTAGCTAGCCTGCTGTCTAGTCAGCTGTCCTAACTAGGTGACTTAACTAGCTAGTTAGATGGCTAGCATGCTGACTTAACTGCCTAGCTACCTTGCTAGCCAGCTGGATAGCCAGCTGTCTTAATTATCTAGCTACATATGTAGCCTGCTGACTTGCCAGCTAACTTAACTATCTAGATATGTAGCTAACCAGCTGGCTAGTGAGCTGACTTAACTAGATTACATAACTAGCTAGCTAAATGTCTAACCAGCTGACTTAACTATCTAGCTACCCAGCTAGGCAGCTGGCTAGCCAGCTGACAACTTCCTGACTTAACCAGCCAGCAAACAGACTTAACTAGCTGACTTAACCAACTGGGTAACTAGCTAACCAGCTGTCTTAGCTGCCTGGCTTAATTAGCTAGCTACTTAGCTACCTATCTAGGTAGCCAGCTTAGTTAACTAGCTGACTTAACTAGCTAGCTAGCT
>NW_007277430.1:0-411 GCF_000164805.1 Carlito syrichta | reverse complement strand
ACAGCTGGATAGACAGCTGAGTTAACTAGCTAACTACCTACATAGCCCACTGTTTTGCCAACTCACTTAACTACCTAGCTACCTACCTAACCAGTTGGCTAATGAGCTGACTTAACTAGGTTACTTAACTTGCTAGGTAACTGTCTAGCCAGCTTACTTAACTAGTTAGCTACCCAGAGAGGCAACTGTCTAGCAAGCTGACATAGCTCTCTTAATGAACTAGCTAGCAAGCTGACTTCTCTAGCTAACTTAACTAGCTAGCTCCCTAGCTAGCAAGCTGGCTTAACAACCTGGCTTAACCATCTAGCTACCTAGCTAGCTATCTAACTACCCAGCTGTCTTAACTGGCTGAATGACCAGTTAACTGGCTGACATAACTAGCTGACTTATATAGCTATCTTCCTAGCTAAC
>NW_007277429.1:0-787 GCF_000164805.1 Carlito syrichta | reverse complement strand
CTATCTTCAACCAGTGACTTTGAAAGTGCCTGAAAACAAGGAGTAATCACACTTACTCATAGTTCCTCATATTTACTTCCATACAGAGAACACAAACTCATCCTCCAAAGAAGCTATGATATTTATAGAATCACAGCACTGCTAAAATAATTGCATCATATTTGAATCACTTTTAACAACTACATTTTTAGACTAAAGTATCTGCAATCAGGATATTCTGGCATCTCCAATGGGTCATATTTGCTTTGCATGTATGTAAAGGATTGATTTATAGATTTTTAAAAAGCCAAGGAATGCTATTTCTTTAATTTTTGTGTCCATCTCTTGCTAAACTGAAATAATATATAGTTTTTAAGCAGTTGTTTCTTCTTCAGGTACCATTCAACATGGTTCACAATTTCCAGGCTAAGTTTGAGATGTGCCATTTACAAAATTTTAATTTCTGATTACCGACTTGGTGAGGAGGCAACACTGATGAGCATGCTAAACACTGACCTCGATGTAGCAATATATTAAGTGACAAAATACAACTCTGAACCATAGACCTTTAAGTTGTTGTTTGTGTATACAGTTTTTGCATATTTGTAGTGAAAGAAATATAAAGAATTGGGTAAATCATTCATTCTTTACACATTTTTACTTAGGTACTAGATAGAAAGAAGAATAAGTCATTATCTTTTAAAAAGAGGTTTATAATACAGTTGATGGACAGTTGTGCTAAACAAAGAAGCATGCACTGTTACAGCTGTTGTAAAAGATGTGTATGGAGTGAGTGTTATTAGTGGGA
>NW_007277428.1:0-775 GCF_000164805.1 Carlito syrichta | reverse complement strand
TTCAAAGTTAAATAACACATATGGGTTTGGGAGTCAGGCTGACTAGGGTTCCATTTATTTAATAGTGAAATGAGCAAGTTACTATCTCTCAGCCTCAGCTTCCTTACCAATAGCAGGAATATCAATAACACACCATCTAAGGAATTGATTACTAACAAAGACACACATTCAGTAAACAACTGCTTTTTTACTATCTCTTCTGTGAAAGGTAATTATTGATTGATACAAAACTAAAACAAGTAATAACTGTGCTGGCATTATTAGAAAACTCTTCCAACTAAGAAAAAAATCCACTCTCCATTCTGTGCCAAATGAATTGTTTCCCAGTTCATTTTTCTTCTTGGTCCTCACATATCCGTCTTTTGCATAAAGAAAATGACCTCAGATTGGATCATAGGGCTCGCCATCAGCTAGTGTTCAGTAAGGAATATGTATGGCACAAGTACCATTCTCAGACAGCTTCAGGATCAGTCCTACGAAGAGACAGTCAAGATTTGGGGGCCTAAAAGCCTGAGAGTTCCTCTAGCTTCCTCTAGAGACTGAACGATGCCTGGAAAACTTGAGTCATGCCGGTGGGTTTCTTTTTTTGTCCATCTTTGTTCAAACATTCTCTTTCTTGTAGCAGCATATTTTTGCTTCTATGCTTTAGCAAACATTTCAAAATGTAGCACTGGTGCAAGACCAAGTATGCCTCTAGCTAGATTCACGTGAACATAGCCTTTGCAAAATGCTTTATTTGTTGCAGAGTAAAAAAAGTATGGACATTACTTCTCAG
>NW_007277427.1:0-696 GCF_000164805.1 Carlito syrichta | reverse complement strand
GCATAAAAGAAAATGACCTCAGATTGGATCATAGGGCTCGCCATCAGCTAGTGTTCAGTAAGGAATATGTATGGCACAAGTACCATTCTCAGACAGCTTCAGGATCAGTCCTACGAAGAGACAGTCAAGATTTTGGGGGCCTAAAAGCCTGAGAGTTCCTCTAGCTTCCTCTAGAGACTGAAACGATGCCTGGAAAACTTGAGTCATGCCGGTGGGTTTCTTTTTTTGTCCATCTTTGTTCAAACATTCTCTTTCTTGTAGCAGCATATTTTGCTTCTATGCTTTAGCAAACATTTCAAAATGTAGCACTGGTGCAAGACCAAGTATGCCTCTAGCTAGATTCACGTGAACATAGCCTTTGCAAAATGTTTTACTTGTTGCAAGTAAAATAAGTATGGACATTACTTCTCAGTTATTTCCATATAATTGCACCAAAAAAAGCTCTCTAAAGACTCCAATGAGCCTAAAAAAATGATTACCTTAACAAAAAGAAAAGCAAATATCAATATTTACTGAGCCTCTGCTATATTTGGAGTACAATCACATAAACAATCACAGCACAACTTCAAAACGATATTCTGTTATTAATTGCCAATGAACAGATGGCCACAGGAAGACAAGGAGAATGTACCTGACGTGCCCAAGATTATATGCCTCCAACAGTGTAAATGTATGTGGAACCAGGTGACGTGTCTG
>NW_007277426.1:0-821 GCF_000164805.1 Carlito syrichta | reverse complement strand
GTTCTTTCAATTCCCTTTCCACATCAACAAAGAAGGGTGTATGTGGCTTCTATCATGAATAGTGTGAAGTTTTCTCAATTCCCTTTCCACCTCAGTAAAGAAGGTTGTATGTGGCTATTTTATACCGCTAGTGCGGAATGTTCCTTTGATTGAGTTTTGTATGAAATGCCATTTATGTTTTGTAAGTTGTGCTACACATGTTTCCCAGAAATAAATCCCACTTGGCATGGCGTTTAATTTAATACATTTTAATATACGTGGCTGTGGATTGGTGTCTGAAATGCTGATGAATGCCTTACAATGAATAATTGGAGAAAAAGCATAGAGATTCCAAGCCCACACCAACAGTATGGGAGCTCTGTGGACATCCACTCAGAGAACAGTCATAACCCATGATAGCAGCTGCTTTCAAAAAGTTCTTCAAAGTCTGTGGAGTTTGTCCTAAGTTAGGCATGCAGCCACCAGAAATGTTTGGTCTCCGTGAAAGCATTGAGAATAGGTGGCACACGGCCATGACCTATCCCCGGCGCTAGCTGTACCTAGTGAAAGGTCTGCATGGTTGAGTGTGGTCGAGAAGTTGGTGCTGTGTCTTCCCTCAGCTCCCAGACCAGAGTGTCAGTGTCTTCTTTCCAGCTCTGAGTCCTGGAGGTTCAGTTCCTGGCAAGTGAGTCCGAGAGGCTGGGGCTTCCTTCCTCCACCTGTTGCCCACTCACAGGATTGGAGCTCTGTCCCGGGCCTGGCAGGCTGGGAAAATGGGGTCAAATTGTCTGCAAGCTGCTTTTCTTGTAGAGCAGAGGTTGCATGCTGGTGGCGGCCACCTG
>NW_007277425.1:0-731 GCF_000164805.1 Carlito syrichta | reverse complement strand
AGCTGACTTAACTAGTTATCCAGCTGTTTAGAAAGCTGACTTAACTAGCTCTCTACCTCTCTAGCCACCTGAATAGCCAGCTGACTTAACTAACTGACTTAATTAGCTAGCAAGCTGGCTAGCCCACTGATTTAACTAGGTCACTATCTAGCTAGACAGCTTGCTAGCCAGTTGACTTAACTATTTGTTGTAACTAGCTGGCCTGCTTTCTAGTCAGTTGAATTAACTAGCTTGCTACACAGATAGCAAGCTGGCTATCCAGCTGAATTAATTAGGTGACTTATCTAGCTAGCCATCTGACTTAACTAGCAAGCTACCTACCTAGCAAGCTGGCTAGTCACCTGACTTAACTAGGTGACTTAACTAGCTAGCCAGCGTGCTAGACAGCTGACATAATTAGCTAGCTACCTAGCTAGCAAGATTACTAGCTAACTGACTTAACTAGCTAGCTAGCTGACATATCTAGCTGATTTAACTAGCTAGCTTCCTAGCTTGCCTGCTGACTTAACTAACTGAAATAACTAGAAATCCAGCTGGCTGCCCATCTGACGTAAATAGCTTTTTAACTACCTAGCCAGCTTGATAGAAAACTGAATTAACGTGCTGACTTAACAAGCTACCAAGCTGGTTAGCCAGCTTACTAAAGTAGCTAACTTAACTAGCTGGCCAGCTGTCTAGTCACCTGAATTAATTGCCTAGCTACCTAGCTAGCCAGCACCATAACCAGTGGA
>NW_007277424.1:0-882 GCF_000164805.1 Carlito syrichta | reverse complement strand
TGTCACCCAACTAGCTAGTCAACTGGTTAACCAGATGTCTTAACTAGCTGCTTTAACTTGACAGCCATCCAGCTATCCAGCTGGCTTAACTAGCTAGCCACCTAGCTAGCCATCCAGCAAGCCAGCTCACTTAACTCAATGACATACTAGCAAGACGGGTGGCTAACCAGGTGACTTAATTAGCTACCTACCTACCTAGCCAGGTGGATAGCCAGCTGACTTAACTAGCTGAATTAACCAGCTAGTCAGCTGGCTAGCCAGCTGACTCAACTGGCTGACATAACTAGTTTGCCAACTGGCTTGCCAGCTGACTTAACTAACTGACATCTCAGGCTAGCCAGGTGGCTAGCCAGCTGACAACTAGCTAGCTATCTCCATATCCTGTAGGCTTGCCAACTGACTTGAATACCTAGCTTCCTAGCTAACCAGCTGACTAGCAAGCTGACTTAACCAGATGACTTAACTAGCTATCCAGCTGGCTAGCCAGCTGACTTAACTAGCTAGCTACCCAGCTAGGCAGCTGTCTAGCCAGCTGACTTAACTAGGTGACTTAACTTGCTAGCCAGCTGACTTATCTAGCTGATGTACGAGCTAGGTACCTCACTAGCCTGATGAATTTACTAGCTGAAATAAATAGCTATCTACCTAGATAGATATCTAGCTAGCTAGCTGTCTTAACTAGATGACTTAACTAGCTAGCTAGCTGACATACCTTGCTGATTTAACTAGCTAGCTGCCTAGCGAGCCAGTTCACTTAACTAGCTGAAATAACTAGCTAACCATCTGGCTAGACAACTGACTTAACTAGCTTTTTAACAAGTTAGAGAGCAGGATAGCCAAGTGAATTAATGAGGTGACTTAACTAGCTAGCCAGCTGGTTAT
>NW_007277423.1:0-962 GCF_000164805.1 Carlito syrichta | reverse complement strand
GAAGGCTGAGGCAGAAGGATTGCAGGAGCCCAGCAGGTCGAGGCTGTGGTGGCCGGGAGCAGCCACTGTACTCCAGTGTGGGTGACAGAGTGAGACTCCAACTCAAACTCCAACTCCAGTCGTATAGACCAATGGAATAGGAAAGAGATTCCAGAAGCAAAAACCTCAAATTCTCAATCACCTCATATTTGACAAAACCTCCAACAATAACCACTGGGAGAGGAGAACCCATTCAGTAAATGGTGCTGGGAAAACTCACTGACCACATGCAGGAGAATGAGACAGGACAACTACCTATCACCATACACAAAAATTGGATCAAAGACCTCAATATAAAACCTTTTACTTTAAGAATATTAGAAAATGCTGGAGACATCATTATGGAAATTGTAAAAGGCAACTAATTTCTGATCAACATCCCAAGAGCCCATGCCATAAGAGATACGATTAACAAGTGGGTCCTCATCAAAGTGAAAAGCTTCTGCAAAGCTTAAGATACAATCAAGAGAGCAGGGAGACAGCCTAAAGATCGGGAAACAATGTTTTCTAACTGCATATCTGATAAAGGCCTAACATCCAGGTTCAATGAGGAACTCAAATGTGCTGAAAGGAAAAAAAAAAAACAAAAAACTAACAGTCCCATTAAAAAGTGAGTAAAAGACACGATCAGACACTTTTCAAAATAAGACATACAAGCAGTCAACAGACACATGAAACATTTCTCAACTTCACTAATCATCAGAAAATGCAAATCAAAACCACATTGAGATACTACCTAACCCCAGTAAGAATAGCCAGTGATAATATCTCAAAAAGCAACAGATGCTGGAGAGGATGCAGAGAAAAGCAAATGCTTCTACACTATCGTTGAGAATGCAAAGTAGTTCAACTTCTGTGGAAAACAGTGTGATAATTCCTAGAAGAACTAATAATTGACCTTCCATTTGACCTAGCAATCCCCA
>NW_007277422.1:0-540 GCF_000164805.1 Carlito syrichta | reverse complement strand
ACAGTGCCTCCCACATAATGGGTTTCACAGCTACTGGCCCCACTCCATTATTGATGACCCAGTGACTTTGTGTCCACTATGATTGTTGCACCAGTGATTGGCTGTCATTCATATTGTGTGCCTTATGACTAGAACTCCTTTGATGGTTGTCACAATTACAGGGCCTCCCTTATAATGGGTGTCCCAATTACTTCTTCTCCTTCATTATGTTTGCCTCTGTGACTGCTTCTTCTGTAATAGGTACCCAATGACTGGCCTTCCTCCATAATGGTTGGCCAAGTGACTGACACTTCTCTGTGTATAGGTTTCCCTCTTACTGGGCCTTCTCCATATTTAGTGTCCCAATGAGAGGCCCTTCTGTGTGATAGATGTCTCAGTGACTGGTTCACATAGGATCTCAGTGCTCCCAGCTCAAACAAGCCCACAGAACTTTCTCAGGACACTAGACACAGAGTATCAGCCCACCAAGGACTCCATTGGCACATTGAACCCAGGGTCCTATCTCCCATAGAATCCCAACACTTTCTCAGAGATCTCTCA
>NW_007277421.1:0-799 GCF_000164805.1 Carlito syrichta | reverse complement strand
GAGACAGGGCAATAAAATCGAGAAACAGTGTAAGTCAGAAGGTAAACAACAAAACGTGATCTAAACCAACAGTTACAATGATAAAATCATAAGTCAAAATGAGCGAAAGAGAGAAGTGCGAGAGGGATAACAGATATACATACCAGCTATCAGGTGAAAAACAGTCACAGGATCGGGAAGAAGTGAAGAAAGACACGTAAGAAAGATTGCGTAAGGAGTACTGATAGCTACACAGACACAGGTCAATAAAATCGAGAGACAGTGTAGGTCAGAAGGTCAACAACAGACGTGATCTAAACTAACAGTTACAATGATAAAATCATAAGTCAAAATAAGCGAAAGGGAGAAGTGCAAGAGGGAAAACAGATATACATACCAACTATCAGGTGAGAGAGAGACACAGGGCTGGGAAGAAGTGAAAAAAGACAGGTAAGAAAGATTCCCTAAAGAATACTGATAGCTAAACAGAGACAGGCCAAAAAAATCAAGAAACAGTATAAGTCAGAAGGTAAACACCAAACGTAATCTAGACCAACAGTTTCAATGATAAAATCATAGGTCAAAATAAGCGATCAAACTAGAGTCACTTCTGTGATCTCCGATTCCAGCCTCTCCCTTTTGTTTTTCGTTGCAGCATAGGGGTGGGGCTTTGTCTCCTGTTTCACACTGTTGCCTTAAAAGCTGAGGTAAAGTTTGTTGCTAGGTGGGCGGGGCAATGGAAGTCTGCCTGGAGAATGGCAAGGCAGTTTAAGCAGGTCTGTTTTTCTCCGCTTGTCTGGGTCCTCTGGGTTGGGGTCTC
>NW_007277420.1:0-882 GCF_000164805.1 Carlito syrichta | reverse complement strand
TTCTTCTAGCCATCAACTCCTTTGTAAGATATGCAAAGTAGTTATAATTATTCCCATGATAGATGGAGAAACTGAATGTCAGAAACAAATATTCCTTTTTATTTATTTATTTATTATATTATTTTTAATTTATTTATTTATTATAAAAATGTGGGGTACAATTCAGGGTTACGTATACAAACATTGATCATGCAGGTACCCTTGTTGATGAGGTATGCCCCTCCCTCCACTAGCAGTTTCCCTCAACTGCCAGTCCTACTCCCCTTCCCCTGACAGTTTTCCACTACTGCCAGTCACTTTCTTATAGCATTATAATTGTTCAAGGTCACCTTATGAGTGAGAACATATGGAACGCAGTTCTTTGTTTCTGTGATAAATGAGTATGATAGACTCCAAGTCCATACAATTTGCTGCAAAGTCCATATATTTGTCCTTCTTTATGGCTGCATAATATTTCCTTGTGTATATGTACCATATTTTTTTATCCAGTCCAGCTTCGATGGGCAACACGGTTGATCCCATGTTTTTGCTGTTGAGAATAGAGCTGCAACAAACATATGTGTGCAGGTATGTTTTTCGTAGATTAATTTGAGTTCCTCCGGCTATATTCCCAATAGGGGAATTGCTGGGTCATATGGAAGGTCAATTTCTAGTTCTTTCAGAAATCTCCAGACTGTTTTCCAGAGAGTTTGTACGAGTTTGCATTCCCACCAGCAGTGTAGAAGCATTCCTTTTTCTCCACATCCTCACCAGCATCTATTGTTATTTGTTTTATTAATGATGGCCATTCTTACAGGGTTAGGTGGTATCTCAATGTGGTTTTGATTTGCATTTCTCTGATGATGAGTGAGGCTGAGCACTTTTTCATGTGTCTGTTGGCTG
>NW_007277419.1:0-816 GCF_000164805.1 Carlito syrichta | reverse complement strand
CTGCATTAGGTTTTCCATATGATTGGCTGAGGTTCCCACTACAGAGAAGAGCAATCACAAAGCTTTTCAAAGATGTTAGAGCTCTCCTCAAAAACTTATTTCTCAAAATATTGGTGAAGTGTTTATCTTCTAGATTCTCTCAGTGAAGGTGAATAAGTCTTAAATGACAGATTAACCCTAGCATTCTAGTCTTCCTAATAATTTGAATTATTTTTTTCTACATTAAACTAAGAATAATTGATATTTCCAATTTACTCACTGTGGACCATCTTTTGAACCATGTTTCAGTCAACCAACTAAAATGTCAGTGCCCTTCCTAACTCCTTGAGCTGTAACATTAATGCAGAATCTCTGCATAGTGGACCCATATCAATAAATTCAGACTTACCCAAGTTTAAGTTCCTTCCATCATTATCCCACAACCTTAATATCAATTCCCAGACATGTTCCTCAGCTCTCTGCTTATATAATTTAGAAACTCAAGGAGTTCTTTTGTAGTGTAGTATGTATCTCTCTGGGTCACACTTTGAATATCTCCTTTAGGAGCCTGCTGGAATTTGTCTCTTTGTGCATCTGGAAACAGGGGTATAGTGGTGGTGGATCCTGTGGAAAATTAGCAGTGCTTTGCGTGATAACTGCTTCAGGGGAGGCTATGACTGTTTCTTTGGGCAACACTGGGTTAATCCCCTCAGATGGATACCACTGTAGTGGGTGCCTGCCATTGGGGGTAAGTAGTCACTGTCATTAGAGGTAGGAAGTCCACCTTTTGGGGTAGAAGATACCACTTTTATTTGGGATGGAGAGGCTACTACCACT
>NW_007277418.1:0-440 GCF_000164805.1 Carlito syrichta | reverse complement strand
TGTAAAAAGAAGACAAGGAGTGATAGGACTCGACCGGGGGGTAGCGTTTGAAGGCCTTTGCAGCTTAGGAGGTGCTGTAGATGGTGGGGGGAGGTTACTGTGATAGGGCCCCCGAAGGTGAGTTTTTTGGATTCGCACACCAGCATGTGGGTGGCGGACAGTACTCGCAGACATGGGGCCCAGCCCTGGACGGTGTGGTCTAACTGCTTTGAGAGATAGGCCACCGGGGCGAACACCTGTCCATAAAGCTGCCCTAGGACTCCCAGGGCCACCCCTTTGTTTTCGTGCACATACAAGATGAAAGGTCGGTGTATATCCGGCAGATGGAGAGCGGGGGCCTTTATGAGGGCTTGCTGAAGGGCAATAAAAGGTTGTTTGATGGAGGAGGGTGTTAGGAGTGGCTCATTGGGGTCTCCCTTCATGAGAGTATAGAGTGGCTT
>NW_007277417.1:0-1558 GCF_000164805.1 Carlito syrichta | reverse complement strand
AAAACTATTGTGTTTCCATTCTTAATTGTCAGCTATGATCAATGTATTTTTATTTTTATACAAATCAGGAACTTTGGTCTCCGAGAAAAATTTTCAGACAGAGTAAGCTACAATATTAACAATTTAACTCTGTTTGTAATGTTTCTAGATTGACCTCTGTATTTTCTAAGTACATAATACAGCCAGTACAATCACCATGATATGCATTGATCATCTTGAATATTTCTACACAGGGACACAAAACTATGACTTTCCCTAGCATAAAAATTTGCCAATTTTACCAGAAGGTCATCTAACAGAGTTTTAAAAGACTTTATTTCAGATCTCATTAGTCCCGTGTTCCTTTTAATAATTGATTCTGTCTCATTGTAGCTGTGTGTGGCTCGGTGGCTCAGCCTGTAACCCCACGCCTTTGGGAAGCTGAGGTGAGTGGATTGCCTGAGCCCACGGGTTCGAGACCTGTCTGGGCAACTTGCTGAGACCTCATCTCTACAATAAATCATAAATGAACTGGGCATGGTAGCACGCACCTGTATTCCAGCTACTTGGAAGGTTGAGGTGGAAGGATCACTGGATCCCAGCAGGTCGAGGCTGCAGTGGCCGGGAACGGCCACTGCATTCCAGTCTGGGCGACAGTGAGACTCCAACTCCAAAAAAAAAAAAGTGTAGGACAATAAGGATGATTGCATTCAGAATCTCATGATCTGTGTAGTGGAACAAATTGAAATCAAAGCCTGTATCTATCACCATTAAGGAAGGTTAATTGTCAGTGCTTCTCAAGTCTCTGGACAGATAAACCAGTAATGAAATACTCCTCTGATATATGAATGCTAATGAATGAAACAATGGAAACAGAAAGAGCCTTCAGAGATAACCAAAAAGGCAAAGAAAGTATGGAACTGGGTATTACATTAACTCTCTTAAAGTCATGTTGTTTTTAGCCTGCTACCCATCCTTTTTTGGTAGCTGAGGGCAGTATCATATGTCAGCTTGCAAAAGACAAATAAGACTATCAATGGAAATCACTCTTTCTATTATAAAAATAAAATCAAGAAAAACAAAGTACAGTCCTATGCTTCATATGAACTCTGTGTATTTATAAAAATAATGATTTTATTTTGCTATTTAAGGTATTCTTTATAAAAAAAATAGTGATGTTGCATATGTTAAATATTGTATATGCACATATGTCACAAATTCCATAATTTCAAGGTTTGTCATCTTTAAAGGGATTTTGGAATTATTGGTTCATTGTAGAACAAAGTATAGAGAAAATTGTATAATTGTATAATATATAAAGAAATAGTAAAATAAGAATTGGTGTGACAAAGAACTCATAAGATTAAAGTAAGCACATTTAACCATTTCCCCCCATATAAACTTAACATTTAAACATCTGTTAGTTAATCACATGACAATCATCTCAACACAGTGGGTTCTTCTGAAAATTAATAAGAATGATGATAATAATGTAAATACTGTTCCAGACTTTGCTCAATTTATTATCGAAGACTCTTGTCAATATATCTCAAATATTTTAACCAGGAAATATATATTA
>NW_007277416.1:0-796 GCF_000164805.1 Carlito syrichta | reverse complement strand
AATGGACAGTAAGCCCCATCTGCTCTGCCCTAGAGTGAGACATTTTTTAAAAATTTACCAGACATTCAGGATTTCTGCATTTTGCTCTGGAGGGAGACACTGTCTCTTTATTTTAAAGCTGTAAACAGACTTATTATTTGCTACTTAGGGAGGAAAAGTCTGTATCACCAAAGCTGTTCTCTGTAGAAACATTCTTGAAAACATAACAAAAACCAGTGTGTCTTGCTCACAAGATATGTGAAAGCATAAGAGACCAATGAGAAAGAAAATTATCTGCTAGCATTATCTACTAGTTCCAATTTTTCTCTATAATTTCTAAAGCTGTTTATTGATTTTTCTCCTCTCTATAGATCATATGTGTCTGATTTTTTGAAAGTCAGGCGATTTTTGACTAGATGTTAGATTTAATTTAATTGTAGGATTTATTTTGAGGAATTTTGGACTTCTTTAGATATATAATGGAGTTTTCATGTTTCTTAGAAAAAAATTGGCACTCTAGAGGTTGACTTCTCTACCTCTTGTCCTCAGAGCAGGCATTACTACAAGTCTAGTATAGCCCAAATACTGATGCTACTGAGGTAATATTCATCTAAATGTTTTTTCCAATATCTCTATGGAGACCTTTCCATTTGCACTGACAAAAACATGAAGTATTCCCTGTTCTGTTTGTACGCAGGGAATTCTTTAGACTATTGCTCTCTGATTGTTTTTTTCTGGCTTTGAAGAAATTTCTTCTCACATAGGAAGACTCTAACTCAGTCAAAGGCTCATGGGAACTCTGTGAAGGTTTCTGAGA
>NW_007277415.1:0-483 GCF_000164805.1 Carlito syrichta | reverse complement strand
TGTCCTAAGTTTAAAAAAATACTTCTTACACAAAACAGCAAAAACCACGATACATAAGACAAAACAGTAGATAAATTATGGTTCATTAAAATTAGAAAATTCTGTCCTTCAATGACATTGCTATAAAGTGAGTAAACAAGACATAGAGGGAAAATATTTCCTAAAGGACTTGTATCCAGAAGACATAAAACTAAAACAATCTAGTAAACATGAGCAAAAGAACAACTCTATACTCACAAATTTTATATTTTAGACAAATAGATCAATTCCTTGAAAGACACAAACTGATACACAAAAAGCAACAGACGATCCAAAGAGACTTATTTCAAACGTAGAAATAGAATTAATAATATAACTTTCCAAACCAGAAATCACTAAGTCCAAATGGTTTCACTGGTAAGTCTTACCAAATATTTAAGGAATAAATTATTCAATTCTCTATAATTTTAGAAATTTGATGCAGAAGAAATACTCTCTATTACT
>NW_007277414.1:0-540 GCF_000164805.1 Carlito syrichta | reverse complement strand
GGAGCCCCGCGCCGGGTGGGCAGGACAGTCTCCGTCGCAGGAGCGGGGGCAGCGATCCCAGCAGATCTTCCCTGAAGCGGTTTGATGTGGATCTCCTCTGGCCGGGTTGTGATGAGCTACCCGTGCCAGAGGCCGCGGCGGGCGCGGCGGCGGCGACGGCGGCGGCGGCGGCGGCGGCGGGAGCGCTGGTGGGGGGAGGGGCTGCGGCAGCAGCGGGAGAGGACGATGCAGTAAAAATGTCCAGTCCTTGCGATGTTCCAGTGATAGCGATGGCCGAGCTCTGTTTGAGGAGTAGGCTGCGATGCTGGGGTCCCCAGCCTCCCGGGGGCGAGAGTCAGAGACCCACTGCAGATCTCCCTTGCAGAGGGCTTCAGACACCGGGTTGCCAGGTCGCCATCTTGCCCCGCCCCCCATTTATGCATTTTAAAGAACTCTTAGAATGAAACCAATTTAAGTCAACTCTTTTAGAAGGAATTGTATTTATGTAAAATTGGGAGACAGTATTTTCTAAGACAGTCATCATATAAATTAGACAAGTGT
>NW_007277413.1:0-826 GCF_000164805.1 Carlito syrichta | reverse complement strand
ACTTCATTTGAAGATCAAGTATATGAGGGATATCTCCCCAAAAACAGCAATTATCTTTTGGACAGCAGTCAGACCAGAGTGTCCTTATAGTACACTGAGAATTTGTTACTCCAGATCAAATGGTCAACCAAAGTTTTTATCTGGAAGTTTTGAGTAGGTTGTATCATGATTTGTGGAAGAAATATCTGTGTTGTGTCAGAGGTGACTGGTTCTTCCACTGTGATAACACACCTGCCCACACAAGCTGAGTATTCAATTGTTTTTTTTTAATTTGTTTGTTTTTTGAGTTAGAGTCTCACTCTGTCACCCAGACTGGAGTGCAGTGGCCGATCCCGGTCACCACAACCTCGACCTGCTGGGTTCCAGCGATCCTTCCGCCTCAGTCTTCCAAGTAGCTGGAACTACAGGTGCATGCTACCACGCCCAGCTAATTTTTAATTTATTGTAGAGATGAGGTCTCGCCAAGTTGCCCAGGCGGGTCTCAAACCTGCTGTCTCAGGCAATCCACTCACCTCAGCCTCCCAAAGTGCTGGGATTACAGACTGAGCCACCGAGCCTGGCATTTTTTTTTAACCAAAAACGACATGACCCCCATGCCTCACCCTCCCTATACACCCAATCTTGCTCCAAGTGACTTTTTTTGTTTCCCTAGATGAAAAAATCCTCAAAAGGAAATGTTTTAATGATGAGGTGAAAGAAAAAACAGTAGAAGCGCTAAAAGGCATCAAAACTGACAAGTTCAAAAACTGTTTAGAACACAGGAAAAAGCATCTTGATAGGCGTATTGCATCAAACAGAGAGTACTTAAAAGTGACTGAAGTTAAAC
>NW_007277412.1:0-834 GCF_000164805.1 Carlito syrichta | reverse complement strand
AATATTTGAGGTCAACTTCTCTTCGAGTTCCTAAAGATGTTCCACATCTTCTCTTTTCACAGCCAGTCATCTGCACATTCCGGCCAGCTCAGGAACTGGGCTTCAGATTCAACAAGAATAACCTGACCCTTTCTCCTTTGTTCCAAGTCACAACCTATGAGCATAAGATCATCCTGCTCACCTAGAACACAGTCATCTTAAAAATGACTTCAGCAGATCCAAAAGTAAAATCTTTCAAAGAAAATGCATTTGTGAAAGAAATGTGGTAGCTGAGCTATGTAAAAACTGATCACAGTAAGCAAGTGTTTTCTTTTTTTTTTTTAATTTTTTTAATCAATATTTTTTATTTTTTATTATGGTTTTGTGGGGTACAGTTAAGGGTTAGGTGTACAATTACGTTTCATTCAGGCACCCTGTTGATAAGAGGTGTTTTCCCATCCCCAGGCAGATATTTGCTACTGTTAATCCCATCCCCCTCCCCCCATAGTTTCCCAGTACCGTCAGTCATTTTCTTATAGTATTACATTGGATGTTCAAGGTCCATTATATGAGTGAGAACATGTGATACTCGGATCTTTGTTTCTGTGAGAGGTCAGTCAGTATTATAGACTCTAGTTCCATCCAAGTTGCTGCGAAATTCATGATTTTTTTCTTTTTTATGGCTGCATAGTATTCCATCGTGTATATGTACCACATTTTTTTAATCCAGTCCTCTTTAGATGGGCAGCATGGTTGTTTCCAGGTTCTTACTATTGTGAACAACGCTGAGATAAACATACATGTGCAGGTATCTTTTTTATAGAGTGATTTGAGTTCTTCAGGGTATATTCCCAG
>NW_007277411.1:0-720 GCF_000164805.1 Carlito syrichta | reverse complement strand
AGAAGACCCCACATAGTAGGTGACATTATCTGGTCAGTCAGGAGTGGTGGCTCATGCTTGTAATCCCAGCATTTTGGGAGACAGAGGTGAGAGGACTGCCTGAGTCCAGAGGTTTGAGAACAGCCTGTACAACTTTGTGAGACCTCATCTCTACAGTAAATAAAAAAAAATTAGCTGGGCATGGTGGTGCATGCCTGTAATTACAGTTATTTGAAAGGCTGAGGCAGAAGGATCAACTAAGCCCAGCAGGTCTAGGCTGCGGTGGCTGTGAGCATGCCACTGCACTTCAGCCTGGACGATAGTGAGACTCCAACTCTAAAACAAAACAAAACAAAACAAAACAATTGTGAACAATGCTGCGATAAACATACGTGTGCAGGTGTCTTTTTTGTAGAGTGATTCGTGTTCTTCTGGATATATTCCCAGTAGGGGGATTGCGGGGTCGTATGGGAGGTAGATATTTAGAGCTTTTAGGAATCACCACACTGCTTTCCACAGAGGTTGCACTAGTTTACACTCCCACCAACAGTGTAGAAGTGTTCCCTTTTCTCCACACTCTCTCCAGCAGCTGTTATTTTTTGAGTTGTTGATAATTGCCATTCTGACTGGAGTTAGGTGGTATCTCAGGTGGTTTTGATTTGCATCTCCCTGATGATTAGTGAAGCTGAACATTTCTTCATATGTCTGTTGGCTGCTCAGATGTCTTCCTTTGTGAAGTGG
>NW_007277410.1:0-918 GCF_000164805.1 Carlito syrichta | reverse complement strand
ATCAGAGGTATCAAATAGGAAAAGAGGATGTCCAAGTTATCTCTCTATGCAGAGACATGATGGTGTACCTTGAAAAACCAAAGAGAATCTGTCAAAGATCTCCTTACATTGATAAAAGCCTTGGGAAAAGTCTCAGGATACAAATAAATGTACAAAGACAATCGCATTTCTCTACACCAATAATAAACAACAGAAACCCAAATAAATAACACAGTTCCATTCACAATAGCCACAAAAAAAAATGAAATACCTTGGCATCTTCTTAACCAGAGACGTGAAAGACCTTTACAATGAAAATTACAAAACACTGCTCAAAGAAATCAAAGCCGACATGAACAAGTGGAAAAATATCCCATGCTCATGGATCGGAAGAATCAACATTGTGAAGATGTCCATCTTACCTAAGGCAATCTACAAATTCAATGCAACACCCATTAAATTACCAACAACATTCTTTTCAGACCTAGAAAAAACAACACAGGAATTCATATGGAAACACAAACATCCAAGAATAGCCAGAACAATCCTCAGCAAAAAAAACAAAGCAGGTGGTATCACAATACCAGATTTCAAACTTTACTATAAAGCTACAATCATCAAAACAGCTTGGTATTGGTACAGGAACAGGCATATAGATCAATGGAACAGAATTGAGATTCCAGAAGCAAAACCTCAATTTCTCAACCAACTCATCTTCGACAAAGCCCCCACCACCTACCAATGGGGAGAGGAGAACCTATTCAGTAAATGGTGCTGGGAAAATTGGCTGACCACATGCAGAAGATTGAAACAGGACCCCTATCTATCCCCATGCACAAAGGTTAACTCCAAATGGATCAGAGACCTAAATGTAAAACCTCAAACCATAAGAACCTTAGAAAAGGAAGGAAATACTCTCATGGAAATCGGAACTGGCAG
>NW_007277409.1:0-778 GCF_000164805.1 Carlito syrichta | reverse complement strand
AAGGTCTGTAGTTTTGGGGATTGAGAACTCATGTAACCAAGATTCCTTATACTTCCTTAGCAATATGACGTGTAGTTTCCTGTATACGATGACTCCCATTACCCAGCTTCCTTCATCACTCTGCCTGATTCCGCGACAGTTCCTGGAGACAGAGCATCCAGTTGTTTGGATATCACAAGAGAGACGCCCATAAAGTTCTTTGGGAACTGGAATCCAAGATTCCTGTTTCCCCTTCACAAGACCTCCCCAAACTGTGGAATCTTCAAAACCAAACATACCAATTCCTACCTGCCCGCCACAAGAATTTCCTGTAGTTTGAGGTCACCTGAATCGAGGGATTTTGTAGCAATATGACTTTTGATTCTGGGGAATATGATTACGGTCGTAGATGTTCCTAGGACATGAAAGTATTTGTAGGACCAGATCTTTGATTACAGCTAACAGGAGGACCAGAGAGTTGCTTATAATATTTAATGACAGATTTAGTGTGTCCACGGAGCAAGTAGCTCTGAAAACTGTAGGGACCCAGAAGCCCAGATTGCTGATTAAACCTTATCAAGAGGCCCTTTAGATTGCAGTTAATGAGAACTCCTAGAAACGTATTTCCTTTTTGTTCTCAGCAAGATACCCTGACGTTCCCTGTCGATGTGGATAACAAACTCTGTATACAAAAAGAGAGATGCCCAGAAGTTTCCTAGGTTCGTGGAATCCATGATACCGCGTTACCTTTAAAAGCACGTACTAAACATTTGGCATCTGCAAAACCCTTGTACCCTCG
>NW_007277408.1:0-891 GCF_000164805.1 Carlito syrichta | reverse complement strand
TGGAGATAGCTCGAAAAAGTGGACAGGACTCAAACCAATTATATGTAAACCTTTATGTCTTGCTCAGAATTTTGGACTTACTTGCTAGACAGTGAGGAACACTGATAATTATTATCTTAATGAGAATAATTTGGTCTGTTTATGATATAGCCAGATTCCTGAAGTAGACTGGAAGACACATGGAAATGAAACCAGACTGATGACAGAGAGATCTTTTAGGAAACTGACAATAACCCAGTGCACTGATGATGCTACATCAAGTAAAAGATTGCAAACAGTCTAATAACACCTTAAAACAGGTATAATAATTGGGCATATAATTTTGTTGTCCAACACAGGACATTTCAGAAAATAAAACATGGTAGCCAGAGAGCCATTTGGACAGAAGAAATAAATCGGCATTGCCCCAAGCAAACTGGGAGGCATGGTTACCCTCCCAACAAGAAACAAAGAAGAAGACTAACATTGGGAAGATACCCATACAGTCACATGTGACTCATACCTCCATGCACTCAGGGCCACATCTTCCTTTCCTGTATCCTCAGAGCTGGTTTCTTGCCAGGAACTTTATGGCACTGAGTCAATGATCTTTAAATAAATGGATGTCACATGAAGCAGACCTGAAGACAATCAACTGAAAGAGGCATGAAGCTGGCTCCTACGATTGTGGCTACTTTGTGCATAACAACATTATCACAAGAATCACAGAGACAGGGAGGGCAAGTGCATTCATAGGAGGGCAGGTAGGGTGGAGTCAAGTACGATTGAATATGTGGGTCTGCAACTCATGGCTGAGATCTGGATCATAGATATGGATTTGGGAGCCTCCTGGTTAAGGCCCAGGGGTTAAGTAAGGTTCTCTGAGGAGGGTGCATGTGTTGAGGTGAGGGG
>NW_007277407.1:0-821 GCF_000164805.1 Carlito syrichta | reverse complement strand
AGCAGCAGGTGTGGCTGCCTTTTGGGAAGTGCCACACTTATCCTGCAGAGAGGGGACAGAGAAGTGTCTGAACAATCCCCGGGGTGATGACTTGGAGTAGAGAACCACCCCCAACCTTGGTTTTGACAGCTTTCCTGTTGCATCCAGATTCGGCCCCAAAGGTTGAAGTGGAGTGGACTAGCAAGAAGTCAAACAGTGTGAGTTGGCTCCAAGCCCCCTGCTCCATGACTGTTAGGTCCATGTGTGTGGCCAGACACAAGTGTGTTCACCCTGAAATAGTCCTCCTGTCAGTCAGGAAGCAGCCAGAAAGCAGATGCATCCTCAGATGGGGGCACTTGGGAAGAATTTCAGGGGGGGATTCTGTCAGGGCTGTGAGCAGGAGTCACCAAGTGGTGATGCAGCTCCTAGGGGTGCAGGGTAGCAATGCTGGGAGTCTCCAAGCCTGAAGAGCAAGCCAGAGAGGAGCCATTAAACCTGGGGAAAGCTGAGCTCATGCTTTTGGTGAAAAACACATCGATGGGAAGGAGCCAGGTAAGGAAAGACGTGGTGTCCTGGCAGAGCTACACAAAGCCTGTATGCAAAAGGGGCTGAAGCCAACGTGGCAGTGGCAGCTATCAGGACCTAACATGCCCCTTCTCGCCCTTCCAGAGCAGGCATGTAAAGCCCCCAGATCTAAGGAGTTGCCTCCTGGTGACCCACCTACTCCCTAGACTTTTCTCTCTTCCAAAGGGCCCTCAGCAGCTTTTCCTAACTCCACCCCACCCTCATCCTTTTTAGTCAAAATCTATTCCTCCTGCTTGAGGGAAAAAAGCACTTTTGTG
>NW_007277406.1:0-787 GCF_000164805.1 Carlito syrichta | reverse complement strand
ATCGCTGAAGCCCAGCTGTTCAAGCCTGCGGTGACCAGGAGTGGCCACTACACTCCAGTCTGGGTGACAGAGTGAGACTCCAACTCAAAAAAAAAAAAAAAATATTGCTATGTCTTCTTGGCAGATTATGTTTATCATTATATAATTTTTCTTTTGGGTGGTTTTTCTTTGCCTTGAAGATTACTTAATCTAATAATATAGATATTTCTACTTCTCTTTGATTTATGCTTTAATAAGTGTCTCATTCTGTCTTATTTTCATCCCATCTGTCATATTTGAATATTGGTGAATATTTGTAGATCTTATATAATTGTGTCTTTTAAATATACTGCGTCTCTGTCTTTTTATTTTATTTTATTTTGTTTTTGAGTTGGAGTCTCACTTCATTGCCCAGTCTGGAGTGCAGTGGCATACTCATGGACACCCCAGTGTCAACCTGCTGGGCTCAGGTGATCCTTCTGCCTCAGCATCCCAAATAGCCAGAACTACAGATGCAGGTTACCATGCCCAGTTAATTTTTTTTAAAATGTATTGTAGGGACAAGGTCTCACCAAGTTGCCTAGGCTGACTTGAACCCTGGGGGTCAGGCAATCCTCTTGCTTTGGCCTCCCAAAGTGCTGGGATTACAGACTGAGCCATTTAGCCCAGCCTCTGTCTTTTTAACTCTATATTTTGACCATTTACATTTAGTACACTTATTGATCTGTAAGGGCTTACATTCTTTCAGATTTTCATTTCTGTTTTTTCTGCCTTATGGGTTATTTGAGCATTTTTTAAGAGTTCTATT
>NW_007277405.1:0-629 GCF_000164805.1 Carlito syrichta | reverse complement strand
CATTACTTAATCTAATAATATAGATATTTCTGCTTCTCTTTGATTTATGCTTTAATAAGTGTCTCATTCTGTCTTTCTTTCATCCCATCTGTCATGTTTGAATATTTGTGAATATTTGTAGATCTTATATAATTGTGTCTTTTAAATATACTGCGTCTCTGTCTTTTTATTTTATTTTATTTTGTTTTTGAGTTGGAGTCTCACTCCATTGCCCAGTTTGGAGTGCAGTGGCATACTCATGGACACCCCAGTGTCAACCTGCTGGGCTCAGGTGATCCTTCTGCCTCAGCATTCCAAGTAGCCAGAACTACAGATTCAGGCTACCATGCCCAGTTAATTTTTTTTAATGTATTGTAGAGACAAGGTCTCACCAAGTTGCCTAGGCTGACTTGAACCCTGGGGGTCAGGCAATCCTCTTGCTTTGGCCTCCCAAAGTGCTGGGATTACAGACTGAGCTGTTTAGCCCAGCCTCTGTCTTTTTAACTCTATATTTTGACCATTTACATTTAGTACAGTTATTGATATGTAAGGGCTTACATTCTTTTGGATTTTCATTTCTGTTTTTTCTGCCTTATGGGTTATTTGAGCATTTTTTAAGAGTTCTATTTTGATTCATCTGTGCATTTTTG
>NW_007277404.1:0-636 GCF_000164805.1 Carlito syrichta | reverse complement strand
ATTCAAGGTGTTCATTTCTGATTAATAAATTTTGTGAGCTCTGTTGTTAGGTGCATATATGTATTTTCCTGGTAAATTGATCCATTTATCATTATTAAATTATCTCTAGTAACATATTTTTATTTTAAAGACTATTTTGTCCGCTATGATATAGCCAATCCAGCTCTCTTATTGTTGCTGTTTGCATGATATCTTTTCCCACGTTTTAAATTTAAACCTATTTGTATTTTTGACTTTATTTTTTATTTTTATTTTTGAGTTGGAGTCTCACTCTGTCGCCCAGACTGGAGTGCAGTGGCCGCTTCCGGCCACTGCAGCCTCAACCTGTTGGGCTCCGGTGATCCTTCCGCCTCAGTCTTCCAAGTAGCTGGAACTACAGGTGCACACTACCACGCCTGGCTAACTTTTTGATTTATTGTAGAGATGAGGTCTCGCCAAATTGCCCAGGTGGGTCTCAAACCCGCGGGCTCAGACAATCCACTCACCTCAACCTCCCAAAGCACGGTATTACAGGCTGAGCCACCGAGCCCAGCTTATTTTTAACTTTAAATGTGTCTCCTACAGGTAAGCACAAAGTTAGACCTTGTTTTTTTTTAAAAATCTTGCGTGACAATCTCCTGCCTGTCAACTGACTTG
>NW_007277403.1:0-834 GCF_000164805.1 Carlito syrichta | reverse complement strand
GGGACCATCAATCTTGTTTACTCTTTCGAAGAACCAGCTTTTTGTTTCATTGATTTTTTGTATTATCTTTTTGTCTTCTATGTCCTGGATTTGGGCTTTTATTTTGGTGATCTGGATTCTTCTGCTGAAATTAGGGTTTTTGTGGTCTTGCTTTTCCAGCTTCTTTAGGTGGCTTGTTAGGTTGTCAATTTCTGTTCCTTCCATTTTCCTCATGTGTGTTTGTTGGGATATAAATTCCCCTCTTATTACAGCTTTTAAGGCATCCCAGAGATTTTGGTAAGATGTTTCTTTATTTTCATTTGTTTCCAGGTATCTTTTGATCTCTATTTTGATGTCATCACTGACCCAGGAGTTATTTAGCATCATGCTGTTTAGTGTCCATGTCTTTGTGGGTTTTGGGGGGACTTTGTTGGTGTCAATGTTTATTTTTATTCCACTGTGGTCCGAGAAGGTGCATGGTAGAATTTCAGTCCTTTTAAATTTGCTTATACTTGATTTGTGTCCAATTATGTGGTCGATCTTAGAATATGTTCCATGTGGTGATGAGTAGAATGTGTATTCTGTGGTCTTTGGATGGAGTGTTCTATAGGTATCAATTAAGTCCATTTGGTCCAGAGTCTCATTGAGGTTCCGGATCTCCTTGCTGATTTGTTGTCCTGATGATCTGTCTAAGATTGTGAGTGGTGTATTAAAGTCCCCAGTTATTATGGTGTTAGAGTCAATGTCTTTCTTTAGTTTTCCTAGAAATTGCTTTATGAATGTTGGCGCACCTATGTTGGGTGCATATATGTTTAGGATAGATATTTCTTGTTGATGGAGTGAGGCTTTTATCAT
>NW_007277402.1:0-873 GCF_000164805.1 Carlito syrichta | reverse complement strand
TTTGATGAGCAGCACGGTTGGGTTCTATGTTCTTACTACTGTGAACAATGCTATGATAAACATACATGCGCAAGTATCTTTTTTATAGAGCGATTTGAGTTCTTTCCAGGTATATTCCCAATAGGGGGATTGCGGGGATTTAGATCTTTTGGGAATCTCCACACTGTTTTCCACAGAGGTTACACTAGTTTATACTCCCACTAACAGTGTAGAAGTGTTCCTTTTAAGCCACACCCTCTCCAGCACCTGTTGTTTCTTGAGTTATTGATGATGGCCATTCTGACTGGAGTTAGGTGGTATCCGAGTGAGCATTTAATTTGCATCTCCTTGATGATTAGTGAAGTTGAACTTTTTTTCTTGTATCAGTTGACTGCTCATATGTCTTCTTTTGAGAACTGTCTATTCATAGCTTTTGCCCACTTTGTAATGGGCTGTTGTTTTTTTTCACAAAGAGAACTTTTTACCCAAAATACATTACTTCTTACCTATTAACCCAGTAGAATTGGTGGTGTCTTATGCAGATGATCATCCTGGATCAGCAGTGCCCCAAAACTTTATTTCAGCAGCTTCCTGTGATGCACAGAGGAATCTGACACACATTCCAATAAGAAGAAGGGGAAGGAGGAGCTTCGTGGCACCCTGCTCATGGTAAGACACTATCTCTTGTTCAGGCAGTGCACAACACAGTAAGGGGCCAAGCAGAGTCTATGATATTAACAGTTAAGTCCCCTACATATGAATGAGTACCATTCTGAGAGCATATTCACAAGTCCAATTTGTTCATAAATCCAATAAAGTTAACATAGGTACCCAACTAACACAATTGACTACATAGTAATGTACTATCATAGGTTTATAACACTTTTCACAAAA
>NW_007277401.1:0-741 GCF_000164805.1 Carlito syrichta | reverse complement strand
GGGTACAGCTACGGGTTAGGTGTACAATTACGTTTCATTCAGGCACCGTGTTGATAAGAGGTGTTTTCCCAGCCCCAGACAGATATTTGCTACTGTTAATCCCATCCCCCTCCCCCCCATAGTTTCCCAGTACCGTCAGTCATTTTCTTATAGTATTACATTGGATGTTCAAGGTCCATTATATGAGTGAGAACATGTGATATTCGAATCTTTGTTTCTGTGAGAGGTCACTCAGTATTATAGACTCTAGTTCCATCCAGGTTGCTGTGAAATTCATGATTTTGTTCTTTTTTATGACTGCATAGTATTCCATTGTGTATATGTACCACATTTTTTTAATCCAGTCCTCTTTTGATGGGCAGCATGGTTGTTTCCAGGTTCTTGCTATTGTGAACAACGCTGCGATAAACATACGTGTGCAGGTATCTTTTTTATAGAGTGATTTGTGTTCTTCAGGGTATATTCCCAGTAGGGGGATTGCAGGGTCATATGGAAGGTCAATTTTTAGAGTTTTTAGGAATCGCCACACTGCTTTCCACAGAGGTTGCACTAGTTTACACTCCCACCAGCAGTGTAGAAGTGTTCCCTTTTCACCACACCCTCTCCAGCAGCTGTTATTTTTTGAGTTGTTGATAATTGCCATTCTGACTGGAGTTAGGTGGTATCTCAGTGTGGTTTTGATTTGCATCTCCCTGATGATTAGTGAGGTTGAGCATTTCTTCATGTGTTTGTTGGCTTCTG
>NW_007277400.1:0-324 GCF_000164805.1 Carlito syrichta | reverse complement strand
CCATTCCTCTACATTATATTCAGCTACATTCATTCACATCCTTTCCAATACACTTCATTCCTTTTTATTTCCTTCTATTCCACTCCATTCCATTCCATTCCATTCCATTCCCTTCCATTTCTCTACATTCTGCTCCTCTCAGTTCATTTCTCTGGATTCCATTCCATTCCTCTACATTCCATTCTATTCAATTCCTATCCTTTCAATGCTATTACATTGCTTTCCATTCCATTCCATTCCATTCCATTCCACTCCCTTCTATTTCTCTCCATTCCATTCCATTCCATTCCTATACCTTCCATTCATTTCCATTCCATTTCATTC
>NW_007277399.1:0-786 GCF_000164805.1 Carlito syrichta | reverse complement strand
ATGCAGAAGATTGAACAGGACCCCTATCTATCCCCATGCACAAAGGTTAACTCCAAATGGATCAGAGACCTAAATGCAAAACCTCAAACCATAAGAACCTTAGAAAAGGAAGGAAATACTCTCATGGAAATCGGAACTGGCATCCAATTCCTGTACAAATCCAAAACCCACAGGACTTAAGAGAGAAGATAGACAAATGGGACCTTATTAAACTGACAAGCTTCTGCAAAGCCAAAGAAACCATCAAGAGAGCAGGGAGACAGCCTACAGACTGGGAAAAAGTATTTGCCAACTCTAGGTCTGACAAAGGCTTAACATCCTGGATCTACAAGGAACTGAAGCATACTGAAAAGAAGAAAACAAACAACCCCATTATAAAATGGGCAAAAGACATGAACAGACACTTCACAAAAGAAGACATTCGAGCAGCCAACAAACACATGAAGAAATGCTCAACCTCACTAATCATCAGGGAGATGCAAATCAAAACAACACTGAGATACCACCTAACTCCAGTCAGAATGGCAATTATCAACAACTCAAAAAATAACAGCTGCTGGAGAGGGTGTGGTGAAAAGGGAACACTTCTACACTGTTGGTGGGAGTGTAAACTAGTGCAACCTCTGTGGAAAGCAGTGTGGCGATTCCTAAAAGCTCTAAAAATTGACCTTCCATTTGACCCTGCAATCCCCCTACTGGGAATATACCCTGAAGAACACAAATCACTCTATAAAAAAGATACCTGCACACGTATGTTTATCGCAGCATTGTTCACAATAGCAAGAA
>NW_007277398.1:0-713 GCF_000164805.1 Carlito syrichta | reverse complement strand
TCCACACCGAAAGGCACATTTCATAAACTCCTTCAATGTACTGTTGGAGAGCACGAATGTGCTAAACTGTGTTTGTTCACTTTGAATTCAGGTTTAAATTGTTCACTTTTGAGTACACACTTTTACAAAAAGTGAAAAGTGTTGGAAAAACATGGGAGGAGGAAGACAGGTCAGAAAGAAGAAGAGGAAGCATATATCTACGATGTTTTTGATATCCCTTAGCTTAGATTCCCCCCATCTCCACAATTGTACAGGGTAGATTGAGATAACTGCTGTTACCTGGCACAGAGTACAACAATTTTTATGGAAATTACTGCATGTTTTTTCATCTGAATATAATTTACACTTGGAAACTTGAATTTCATATTTTGGTTGTCGAAGACTTTGGTTGTCCACCATTTAAGGCAAAGAAGCATTCATCATCAATAACTAGCAGGTTTCAGTAAAATGTTCTTAAGGCCATGGTTCCATTCCAGCAAATAACAGTTCACATTTCTCTGTACCGTGGGCTCTGGGCTGAGTTGGAGTCTCACTCTGTGATCCGCACCGGAATGCAGTGGCCTCTCCGGCCACCGCAACCTCGACCTGCTGGGCTCCATTGATCCTTCCGCTTCAGCCTTCCGAGGGCTGGCATTCCAGGCATGTGCGTCCACACCCGGCTGATTTCTTGATTTATTGTAGAGAGGAGGACTCCCCAAGTTGCCCAGGTGGGT
>NW_007277397.1:0-775 GCF_000164805.1 Carlito syrichta | reverse complement strand
GCTCTGGGCTGAGTTGGAGTCTCACTCTGTGATCCGCACCGGGAATGCAGTGGCCTCTCCGGCCACCGCAAACTCGACCTGCTGGGCTCCATTGATCCTTCCGCTTCAGCCTTCCGAGGGCTGGCATTCCAGGCATGTGCGTCCACACCCGGCTGATTTCTTGATTTATTGTAGAGAGGAGGACTCCCCAAGTTGCCCAGGTGGGTCTCGAACCCGCGGGCTTAGGTTGTCCTCTCCCCGCAGCCTCCTCAATCGCAGGATTACAGGCTGAGTCACGGAACCTGGCTATTTTCTGTTATGGTTTGGAGCTGGAGTCTCACTCTGTCGCCCACACTGGAGTGCAGTGGCCGCTCCCGGCCACCGCAGCCTCGACCCGCTGGGCTCCGGCGATCCTTCAACTTCAGCCTTCTAAGTAGCTCTAAATACAGGCGCGTGCTACCGCGCCCGGCTAATTTTTGGATGTATTGGAGAGATGATTCTTGCCCGTTTCTCTTTTCTAATGTAATATTTGTGTGCGATCTGCAAACTCCAATTTCGTATCACATTGGAGATTTGTTATCAGAAGCTACATCCTTCCTTAACTGCCTCCTGCTTCCCGTTCCGGTCATGGTCCTTCCGCGGAACTTGCTCCATGACACCAGGGTGACTGACTGTCAGTCTGGTATGGCTCCAGGTCCCTCCTTTCCTGGGCACTGCTCTCAAGAGCAGTCTTCACTGGATCAGGCGTACCTCCTACACCTCACACCTTCTTCTGTGTAATGGTGTGATAGAGCTC
>NW_007277396.1:0-758 GCF_000164805.1 Carlito syrichta | reverse complement strand
GAGTTCAACGAGATTTTGTTTGTGGCAAAAAAAAAAAAAAATCAATCCATCGAATTTCACCCTCAAAAACACAATATCTCAGGCAACCCTCTTAGGTCCCTCTCCCACTCTGGGAGCTTTTCTGTCCTCTCAATAAATCCTGCTTTCTCAAAACAAAAACAAAAACAAAACCCATAACATCTTGGTATTGGAGCAGCAAAACAATGGTCAACATGCTAGTAGGAACGTATGTTTAGTCAAGCAGGACTGTGGTGGGGGAGGACCAATCAGGGTCTGAATGTGTGTTCCCTGCCAAAAAATCCAGATGTTGAAATCCTCACCCTCAAGGAGATGGTCTCTGGAGTTGGGGCCTTTGGGAGGAGATCTGGGCATGAGGGTGGAGCCCTCAAGAATGGGGCTGGTGCCCTGTACAACGAAATGCAGAAAGCTCCCTCATCCCTCACCCCTCCCTCCACAGGTGGACACAGTGAAAGACACTGCCATCTGCAAACTAAAAGGGTGTCCTCACCAGATGTGGCACCACCAGTGTGGTGATCTTGGACTTCAGCCTCTACAACTGAGAGAGAGACAGTTCTGTTGTTTCTAAGTTCCTGATTGATGGTACTTTGTTGCTGTTTAGTGCTCTCCTTACATCGACTTCCTTTGTCAGGTTTAGGGCATTTTGCTATGGTAGCCATGACAGACTAGGACCGGCAAGGAGGACAGTCCTGCAGAAACTGTCTTCACTGCACAGGTAAACCCTTCACATCCCACAAGTG
>NW_007277395.1:0-906 GCF_000164805.1 Carlito syrichta | reverse complement strand
TAGTGCATGTTAGTTTAATTAATCTGCTTCTTTACCAACAGGAAGGCTCCTGTATAACTACTATCAGTAATTTAGGCTTTTACTTATTTGGTAGGCTTCGTGAAAGGAAGTGTGATTATAGAATAGCCTTTTGAAAATAAATGAATGGCTATGTCAAACAGTTGATGAATACTGATATGGTAGCTTTTAAAAATAGAACAGAATCCAAAATTTTTGAGTATCAAAGGGCTTGTTGCTTCAAACAGTGAATGTCTACTCACAGAGGGGATAACAACATGTCCTGCCAAAGAGAATACTCAGAAGCTCAGCTTTAGAATCATAGATTATGCTCTTAATCTTATCCAGCTTGTTGATCAAAGACACATTTATTTTAAGAAGTTCCAAGTAAAAAACTTGATTTAGTAAAAACTGTCATCAAACTGGAAAAGCAATTTGAGTGTATTTCCTAGCAATAGTGGACTTTTATACGTAAGTATTGTCGTTAAGAATGAGATTATATGCCTTGGAAATCTAGAGTCATTTAGATTCTGTAATTTAAGCCCATCATTTTGCCCATGAGGGAAAGAGACCTAGAAGGGTTAAGTACATTATTCTTGGTCACCCAAGAGAGAAGAATGAGAAGGTATTTGCGTTGTAAAGTAATAAATTAACCACACTGGCACATCTGCTTTTAAGATATTATAAAATCGGAAGACGGGGCAAGATGGCGACGGCATAGGTGAACTTGTGAGATTCTCTGAACGTGAGTTCCCCAAAAAGGCTATCACTTCGCTACCCCCATCCCCCAGCCCACCACCAACCGCGCTGGGGGCAGGCCCGGGAACTTCAGTCCCACGCAAGGCCAGATATTGCGCCCCCGCCCCACTGCTGCCGTTCTACTCGTGTGTGGAAGTCTCCGGTCCCAGG
>NW_007277394.1:0-754 GCF_000164805.1 Carlito syrichta | reverse complement strand
TCTGCATAGGACAGTGGGTATGTGACTTCTACCTTTGAGCCTCTCTCTTCCACACCGAAAGGCACATTTCATAAACTCCTTCAATGTACTGTTGGAGAGCAGGAATCCTCTAAACTGTGTTTGTTCACTTTTGAATTCAGGTTTAAATTGTTCACTTTTGAGTACATAATTTTCCGAAAAGTGAAAAGTGTTGGAAAAACATGGGAGGAGGAAGACAGGTCAGAAAGAAGAAGATGAAGCATATATCTACGATGTTTTGATATCCCTTAGCTTAGATTCCCCCCACCTCCACAATTGTACAGGGTAGATTGAGATAACTGCTGTTACCTGGCACAGAGTACAACAATTTTTATGGAAATTACTGCATGTTTTTTCATCTGAATATAATTTACACTTGGAAATTTGAATTTCATATTTTGGTTGTCGAAGACTTTGGTTGTCCACCATTTAAGGCAAAGAAGCATTCATCATTAATAACTAGCAGGTTTCAGTGAAATGTTCTTAAGGCCATGGTTCCACTCCAGCAAATAACAGTTCACATTTCTCTGTACCGTGGGCTCTGGGCTGAGTTGGAGTCTCACTCTGTGATCCGCACCGGAATGCAGTGGCCTCTCCGGCCACCGCAACCTCAACCTGCTGGGCTCCATTGATCCTTCCGCTTCAGCCTTCCGAGGGCTGGCATTCCAGGCATGTGCGTCCACGCCCGGCTGATTTCTTGATTTATTGTAGAGAGGAGGACTCCCCAAGTCGCCCA
>NW_007277393.1:0-822 GCF_000164805.1 Carlito syrichta | reverse complement strand
CATGCATCTTATTTACTGTCAGCATGCAATGTAGTCAAATGTGAGCATACCAATTTTAAAAATGCATCCAAATAACTCAGTAAAACTGATACAATAAAATTCCAGAAAATCAA
Organism: Carlito syrichta; assembly: GCF_000164805.1. Lineage (NCBI taxonomy): Eukaryota > Metazoa > Chordata > Mammalia > Primates > Tarsiidae > Carlito > Carlito syrichta. The sequence goes on along the minus strand of NW_007277393.1, from coordinate 709 downwards.
ATTCTATTTCACATTTGAGAGACTTCAGAAGTAATCTCCTGTCTGGTAGAAGTTGTAGGCAGGCTTTTTCCAAATGTTCACACAGTCAGCTAACTTAAATAAATAAGGAACTATCTTTGTGCAGTCACAGGCAATTATTTTAAAATAGTAGTGTGGGGAGAGAGGGTGTCAGAGAAAAAACTGTCAAAATTATTGAGCACTTATCCTGTAAACCTACCAGGAGTTAATATGCATTGTTCCAGTCATTTTATTTTGCTTTTACATACATATCTATACACACATGAAAATATATATTCATAAATCATTTCATTAATATACCCTATGCATAATGCAACAACTTGCTTTTTTCATTCAAATACATGAAGCTAAATATGGCCTGTCACCTGTTTCTGTACATCCAGTGGCTTAAGAATGGCTTTTATGTTTTAAATGGTTGAAAAAACTTAAGCCAAAAGAAGAATAACATTTTATGACACGTGAAAATTATATAAAATTCAAATTGTAGTGTTGCACTACAAGAGTCGAATAGTTACAACTGAGACTACATGACCTACAAAGACTGAAATATGTACTATCTGGCCTTTACAGAAAAAGTTTCCCAACCTCCGTGTTAGAATAATTACTTAGAAGTGAACTTTCTGGGTGATAACTTAAGCACGTTTTAAATTTTGTTAAAAAATCCAATTCTTATCCAAAGTGGCTATAATTT
>NW_007277392.1:0-1744 GCF_000164805.1 Carlito syrichta | reverse complement strand
TAAGTCAGTTGTCTAGCCATCTAGCCAACAAGGTAGCTAGCTAGTTAAGTCAGCTGCCTAGCCAGCTACCCAGCTAACTAGCTAGTCAGCTAGTTAAAACAGGTAGCTAGCCAGCTAGTAGTTAAGTCAGTTTGCAAGTCAGCTAAATATTCAGCTAGCTTGTTGTCACCTCGCTACTCAAGTTCCTAGTCAGCTTGCTAGTTAAGTCTGCTAGCTAGTCAGCCAGCTAGTCAGCTTGATAGTTAAGTCAGTTAGCCAGCTAACTAGCCTGTTACCTAGCTAGTTAAGTCAGCTAGCTAGACAGCTAGATAGCTTGTTTGCTAGCTAGTTATGTAGCTAGATAGCCAGCTAGCTAGTCAGGTAGCTGGTGAAGTCAGCTAGCTAAGCATTTAGTTACTTAGCTAACTAGTTGGCTAGCAACTCAGCTGGTTTTTCTGGTATCTAGTGAGCTCCCTCGCTTTCCATCAGGTTAGCTACTAGTAGTAGGCTCTCTCACATGCAAACGGTCAGGAAACTAGTCATCTCTTCCACCATCCAAAAGGTCAACTAACTTGTTGGCTTGCTCAAAGGTCAAAAGATCAGCTAACTAGTCGTTTACTCACCATCAGACTAGTTAAGTCATCTCACCATTTGGCTCACTCGCTGACCGACTAGTTATGGCAGAACACGCAGAGGCTCATTAGCCGGCCAAATAGTTAATTCAGCTAACCAGTCGGCTCACTCACCGACTGACTAGTCAAATCATGTCACCTGTTGGCTCACCCTCCGTCCGACTAGTTAAGTCAGTTATACAGTCGGCCTACTAGCCAGCACACTAATTAACTAAGCTAACCAATAGGCCAACTAGTGGGCCAACATGTCAGCTGACAAGTTAGGTCAGCTAATTAGTTGGCAGACTAGTTAGGTCATCTAAGTAGTCGGCCAACATGTCGGTCGACAAGTTAGATCAGCAAACAAGCCAGCCAACTGTTTAACCATGCTAATTAGGGGGCTAACTTGTCAGTCAACGAGTTAACCCAGCTAAATAGACGACTGACTAGTCACTCAGCAGGTTAACCCAGCTAACAAGGCAGCCGAGTAGTCAACCAACGTCTTATACCAGCTAACTAGTCAGCCGATTTGTCAGCCTACTAGTTAAGTCACCTAGCTAACTCATTAACTAACTAGTAAAGTCAGTTATTTAACTCATTTGCCAACTAGTTAAAACAGTTATATAACTCATTAACCAACTTCTTAAGTCAGCTAGCTATCTGAATAGACAACTAGTTAAGTCAGTTAGCTAAGTCAGCTGGCTAACTAGCTAGCTAACTATGTCAGCTAGCTAAGTCAGAGAGCTCACTAGTTAGCTAACTATTTATTTCAAATACTTAATCTTCTACCTAAATAGATAGCTAATTAGTTAAGTCAGCTGGTTATTCAGCCAGTTAAATAGTTAGCTAACAATTTAATTCAGGTAGATAAGTCAGCTAGCTAAGTAGTTAAGTCAGCTAGCTAAGTCAGCTAGTTAAGTCAGCTTCTAATTTAGTTAGCTGGTTAAAACTGCTAGCTAGCTAGTTAGCTAAAGTGTTGAGTCAGCAGGTTGAGTCAGGTTGTTAGCTAGTTAACTAACTGGTTAATTCATCGGGTTGAGACAGCTAGCTAGCTAGTTAGCAAATGAGTTTAGTCAGATACTTGACTAGGCTAGCTAGCTATTTAGCTAATGAGTTAAGTCAACTGTATATAAGCTACACAGCTAGATAACTAA
>NW_007277391.1:0-823 GCF_000164805.1 Carlito syrichta | reverse complement strand
AGTTTACATAGTTGCATTTCACTAGCAGTGTAGAAGCCTTCTTTTTTCACATCGTGCCACATCTGTTGTTATTTGTATTTAATGATGGCCATCTTTTTTTTTTTTGAGTTGGAGTCTCACTCTGTCACTCAGACTGGAGTGCAGTGGCCTCTCCCGGCCACTGCAGCCTCGACATGCTGGGCTCCAGTGATTCTTCTACTTCAGCCTTTCAAGTAGCTGGAACTACAAGCGCGTGCTACCACACCCGGCTAATTTTTGATTTATTGTAGAGATGAGGTCTCGCCAAGTTGCCCAGGCGGGTCTCGAACCCAAGGGCTCCGGCAATCCACTCACCTCAGCCTCCCAAAGTGCTGGGATTATAGGCTGAGCCACTGAGCCCGGCCATGATGGCCATTCTTACTGGGCTTAGGTGGTATTTCAGTGTGGTTTTTGATTTGCATTTTTTTGATGATGCCTGAGGCTGAGCACTTTTTCAAGTGTCTGTTGGCTTTCCCAATATCTTCTTTTGAGAAGAGTCCATTTATCTCTTTCATCCACTTTTAAAAGAGACTGCTTGTTTCTTTTTTTTTTTTTCCTTTCGGGCATTTGAGTTCCTTGTACATCCTAGATGTTAGGCCTTTTTCAAATATTCAATTCACAATATTTTGCATTCGGTGGCTGTTCCTCTGCTCTCTTGATGGATTGTTTCCTTTGCAGAAGCCCATTAATGTGCTTGTCTATCTTTTTTCTTAAGGTATTTGCCTTTAGCGTTCTGAATTGGAATTGGTTGCCAGTTCCAATTTCCATAAGGGTGTCTTCTGCATTTTCTAAGATTCTTAGACTT
>NW_007277390.1:0-777 GCF_000164805.1 Carlito syrichta | reverse complement strand
TACTGGGCTTAGGTGGTATTTCAGTGTGGTTTTGATTTGCATTTTTTTGATGATGCATGAGGCTGATCACTTTTTCAAGTGTCTGTTGGCTTCCCCCAATTCTTCTTTTGAGAAGAGTCCATTTATCTCTTTTCATCCACTTTTAAAAGAGACTGCTAGTTTCTTTTTTTTTTTTTTCCTTTCGGGCATTTGAGTTCCTTGTACATCCTAGATATTAGGCCTTTTTCAAATATTCAATTCACAATATTTTGCATTCGGTGGCTGTTCCCCTGCTCTCTTGATGGATTGTTTCCTTTGCAGAAGCCCATTAGTGTGCTTGTCTATCTTTTTTCTTAAGGTATTTGCCCTTAGCGTTCTGAATTGGAATTGGTTGCCAGTTCCAATTTCCATAAGGGTGTCTTCTGCATTTTCTAAGATTCTTAGACTTTGAGGTTTTCCATTTATGTCTCTAATCCATTTAGAGTTAATTTTTGTGTATGGGGATACGGAGGGGTCCTGTTTCAATCTTCCACCTGTCGTCAGCCAGTTTTCCCAGCATTATTTCCTGAATAGGTTCTCTTCCCTGAGACCATGTCTCCACTCTATAGAATGATGAAAAGAGGAAACTAATGGAAGCAATAAACACGTACACACACACTCCAAAACAAACTGGAATAACAATAAAGCTAAGCGAAAATATCAGCAACAAAAAGATCCCCAAGAAAACTAAACACACACATACATGCCTAGCACAATGTGAATAGGGACAACGAGCAGAAAGACTGAAGGAAACAAAAG
>NW_007277389.1:0-791 GCF_000164805.1 Carlito syrichta | reverse complement strand
CACTTTGAACAATCTGTATTGAAATTGTGCACCTGTGACCTTAATGTGGGTTTTGTGAAGCACGACAGGCATCATGGAATTCGAATTGTTTGCTTGGAAATTGCAAATCTCATGATGGTCTTGTGATGCATAGTTTGTAAAGTGCGATATGCATGGAATTTGTACGCCCCCAGCAAGTGATTATCACACTGCTGGAGGGTATAGAAAATGGTATATAAGTTGGAAAGAGTCCGAATAAAATTTGGCTTCAGTCCTGATCAGACTGTTCCCAGAAGAACTGCCTTCGAGTTGTCTCTTTTCGCCATCCAGATTCTCCGGTGCTGGTCCTAACCCACCCTTGGTCGGAGCGGGTCTCCGACACCTATATCTATCCTTTTTTATGGCTGCATAATATTCCATTTTTTGTATATACCACATTTACATTGTCCATTCCAGCTTTGCTGGGCAACATGGTTGGTACCATGTAATTTGCAATTGTGATTAGAGCTGCAACAAACATACTTGTGCAGGTATCTTTTTGGTAAAATGATTTGAGTTCCTCCAGGTATATACTTTACAGGGGAATTACTGGGTCACATGGTAGGTCAATTTCTTGTCCCTTTAGAAACCTCCATAGTGTTTTCCACAGATGTTGCTCTAGTTTTCAGTCCACATGCAGTGTAGAAGCATATTTATTTTCCAAATTCTCACCAGCATCTTTTATTGTTTGTTTTATTAATGATGGCATTTCTTACAGAGAGTATGTGGTATTTCAATGTGATTTTCATTTGCATTCCTTTGATGATGAGTGA